>NC_142770.1:50245088-50250088 GCF_988280905.1 Pimephales promelas | reverse complement strand
CCTCCTAGAGGCCCCCAATACCACCGAGTGTGGAGCCCCAACTCGGCTCACTTTTCGAGTTACAGCCGGTCAAAGTTGAAACTTTAAAGGGCCATATCTCCGGAACCAAGCCGAGTTGGGGCCCCATACACCCGGCGTGGGGGGCCCTCCTAGAGGCCCCCAATACCCCCGAGTGTGGAGCCCCAACTCGGCTCACTTTTCGAGTTACAGCCGGTCAAAGTTGAAACTTTAAAGGGCCATATCTCCGGAACCAAGCCGAGTTGGGGCCCCATACACCCGGCGTGGGGGGCCCTCCCAGAGGCCCCCAATACCCCCGAGTGTGGAGCCCCAACTCGGCTTACTTTTCGAGTTACACCCGGTCAAAGCTGGACAGGAAGTGGCCGTATCTCGGGACCGGAAGGTCCCCGTGGCTCGGGACGGCGGGAGGAGCAAGGTCCCCGAGAGCGGGCCCCGCACCCGCCGCCGCGAGCCGCTGGGACCTCCCGGTCCCGAGATGGGCCCCGTTACGCGCGGGCGACTTTCGGAGAAAACGGCCCGTATCTCGGAGAGGGGAGGTCCCAGCGGCTCGCCCTTTCGGGTGTCGGGGGCTCCCCACGGGCCCTCTCGGACCCCGCCTGCCCCGGGCCCCTGGGACCTTTCCTTCCCGGGCGCCCCCCCGACACGTCGGGCCCCTTTTCTCCGGGACCCGGGGGCCCCGGAGCTCGGGGGCGGGCTCTTTGCGAGGGGCCCGCCGGGACGCCACACTTGACCCGAGTCCGGTGTCTCTGGGCCGCCGGGTCCCCGAGCTACGGGCGTTCGAATTCGGGGCCCGAAAATCCCTCAAAGTCCGAAAACGTGCAGTGGGCGGGGACTTCCGGGGCCCCGGAGGCTCTGACGGCACACCCAGGGAGGTGCACCGTCCTCGGGCACGGCCAGGTGGCCCCCCCGGGGTCCTGGAAGTCCCCCCGCCCCCCGGAGACACCCACACCCACACCCACCCACCCACCGGACGGGAAGATTCCGTTTTTCGCCGATATCTCGAAAACGGCCGGGCGAAAAAATTTCAAACTCGGGTCTTCCGTAGGCCTCGGGGGGCCCTATCCAAAGAGGCCACCCGCGTCCCCGGGGGCCTCGGGGTCAGGGAGTTAGGCCCGGTCAAAGGCGCGGCGTTTTTGGCTTATATCTCGCGAACCCCCGGGCCAATCTTCCCCAAACTCGAATCGACCGTAGTGCCGGACGGGGCCTTTCGAAAGAGCCCACCCACGAGGTCCAACTCGCCCGGGTCCCCGAGTTATAGCCGTTCAAAGTCGGGGGTCCCGGCGAACGGCGATCCGGTAGGGGGCGTCCCCGGGGCCCGCCGCCGCCCTGGTTCGAGCGAGGGCCCCCGTGGGACCTCGCCACCCAAATTTGAGCTCTCTGGGCCTTCGCGTCGCGGAGATACGGGCGATTTTCTCCCGGGATCGTGACGTCATCGGCGGGCGCCATTTCAGAGCGCGGCCGAGGGTTTTCGGCCGATATCTCCGCGAATACTCGACCAAAAACGACGAAACGCATATGGACGCGTTCAGCTCGGCGAGACGGTTCGAATGAGCCCGGCCTCGGCCGGGCACGTCGAGTTTTCGGCGAGATATTTGCGTTTTTCCGCTTCCGGGGCGCTTTGGGGGCCCGTATCTCGGGCCCCCGGGGGCCCACGGGGCTGGGGGCGGTCTCATTCGAAAGGTCTCGTCCCGTTCTCCAGCCGACAAAAATTTGGCGTCGATCGGAGCCGCCTTCGGAGAGCTACGGTCGTTTGAAGCCCCGTGCGGTGGGGTTACCGTCCTTCAAACAGCCGCCGCTCGCAGGGGGAGTCCCGGGGAGGCATGGTTGCCTGTATGACTTGGGCTTAGAGCACCCAGCCCCGCGCTCCTGGAGGAACCTCCGGTGCACAGGGTCTGCTGCAACCAGCCACGTGGGTTCTGAGGGGTAGGGGAGCGTGCGCTCTCCTCCCCGGGCGGGCGGCCGGGCCCTGGGGGCTCGCGCCTCCACGGAGGGACCTCGCTCCCGGGGCTTCGTCCCCGGGGCTCGGGGACTCCGTGGCGGCTCGGCCCCCGGGGTTCGACCCCGCTCGCTCGCTCCAAAACCCAAGTCCAAAACGTGGGGTTGCACGGGAGCTCCGGGCGCGACGGGTCTCCACGCACGGCCCCGGGGAGGGAGCTCCGACCCGGGCCGGAGGCAGATTCGCCCCCCGCCCCCCGGCTGTCCGCCCGGAGCCGAGACGGTCCTAAAACGGGCCTTGGGGGTGATGTAGAAGGGTAACGCTCACACAACCAGGACTCACACAAACCGATCTGCATCCCAGGCAGGGTGCGGGTCTCCTGGGCACGAATAAAGCCCGATGCCCCGTGGGTGATGTTGGCCCTGGCCACTCAAGGCACTCACCCAAGCCAGAGAGGGTGCACTCTGGCTGGGGAAGCAGATTCAATCTCTGCTGTGGTGGAGCTCTGGAAAAACGCCAAACCTCCAGGAAAAGACGGCCCGGTTTCTCTGAAAAGTGCATCCCAGGCAGGGTGCGGGTCTCATGGGCACGAATAAAGCCCGATGCCCGTGGGTGATGTTGGCCCTGGCCACTCAAGGCACTCACCCAAGCCAGAGAGGGTGCACTCTGGCTGGGGAAGCAGATTCAATCTCTGCTGTGGTGGAGCTCTGGAAAAAACGCGAAACCTCCAGGAAAAGACGGCCCGATTTCTCTGAAAAGTGCATCCCAGGCAGGGTGCGGGTCTCCTGGGCACGAATAAAGCCCGATGCCCCGTGGGTGATGTTGGCCCTGGCCACTCAAGGCACTCACCCAAGCCAGAGAGGGTGCACTCTGGCTGGGGAAGCAGATTCAATCTCTGCTGTGGTGGAGCTCTGGAAAAACGCGAAACCTCCAGGAAAAGACGGCCCGGTTTCTCTGAAAAGTGCATCCCAGGCAGGGTGCGGGTCTCATGGGCACGAATAAAGCCCGATGCCCGTGGGTGATGTTGGCCCTGGCCACTCAAGGCACTCACCCAAGCCAGAGAGGGTGCACTCTGGCTGGGGAAACAGATTCAATCTCTGCTGTGGTGGAGCTCTGAAAAAAAAAAAACGCGAAACCTCCAGGAAAAGACGGCCCGGTTTCTCTGAAAAGTGCATCCCAGGCAGGGTGCGGGTCTCATGGGCACGAATAAAGCCCGATGCCCGTGGGTGATGTTGGCCCTGGCCACTCAAGGCACTCACCCAAGCCAGAGAGGGTGCACTCTGGCTGGGGAAGCAGATTCAATCTCTGCTGTGGTGGAGCTCTGAAAAAAAAAAAAAACGCGAAACCTCCAGGAAAAGACGGCCCGATTTCTCTGAAAAGTGCATCCCAGGCAGGGTGCGGGGTCTCCTGGGCACGAATAAAGCCCGATGCCCACCTTGAAACGGAGCCTGGGCTCGACTCTGAAGTCCAGATCTCGAAAAACGACAGAGTCCAAAAAGGTGCGGTGGCTCCAAACCTCCATGCCCTCAGACCTCCCTGGCCAGCCCAGGGAGGGTGGCCCGTCCTGGGCCAGACTCAGATTTCCCCCGCCACCCCTGGAGCTCCGCCTGGAGCGAAGACGGTCCTAAAACGGACCATGGGGCTCTTGTAGAGGATGAGGGAGGGAGAGAGGGGCCTTCAGAGAGCCCCTTGGCCGGCTTGACTCTGGAGTCGAATTTGGAAAAATAGACAAAGTCCATAAACGTGCTGTTGGTTCGGACCTCCAGGGCACTCAAGGCACTCACCCAAGCCAGAGAGGGTGCACTCTGGCTGGGGAAGAGGATTCAATCTCTGCTGTGGTGGAGCTCTGAAAAACACGAGAACCTCCAGGAAAAGGCGGCCCGGTTTCTCTGAAAAGTGCATCCCAGGCAGGGTGCGGGTCTCCTGGGCAAGAACGAAGCCCAATGCCCACCTTGAAACGGAGCCTGGGCTCGACTCTGAAGCCCAGATCTCGAAAAACGACAGAGTACAAAAAATGTGCGGTGGCTCCAAACCTCCATGCCCTCAGACCTCCCTGGCCAGCCCAGGGAGGGTGGCCCGTCCTGGGCCAGATTCAGATTCGCCCGCCACCCCTGGAGCTCCGCCTGGAGCGAAGACGGTCCTAAAACGGGCCTTCGGGGATGTATGAGAGAGGGGAAGCGTGGTGGTGGCAAACACAGAGGACCCCCTACCAGCGATCAGACCGTCGTGAGTCCCACTCAGAGTCACTCTGGGTGGGCATGTAAAAATCCAGATTACGCCGCGCTGGAGCTCTGGAAGTTACGAGACCTCCAGGAAAAGACAGGCTGGTTTTCTGAAAAGTGCACCCCAGGCAGGGTGCATCTTTTCCTGGGCACGAGCCCAGCGCACATGGTGTGGTGGTCCGGCTCTGGTGCCAAAGTTTGGGGGAAAAAATAGACAGAGTCCAATAACGTGGTGTGGTTCCAAAGCTCCATGCCCTCAGACCTCCCTGGCCAGCCCAGGGAGGGTGGCCCGTCCTGGGCCAGATTCAGATTTGCCCGCCACCCCTGGAGCTCCGCCTGGAGCGAAGACGGTCCTAAAACGGGCCTTCGGGGATGTATGAGAGAGGGGGAAGCGTGGTGGTGGCAAACACAGAGGACCCCTACCAGCGATCAGACCGTCGTGAGTCCCACTCAGACTCACTCTGGGTGGGCATATAAAATCCAGACTACGCCCCGTCGGAGCTCTGGAAGTACGAGACCTCCAGGAAAAGACAGGCTGGTTTTCTGAAAAGTGCACCCCAGGCAGGGTGCATCTTTCCTGGGCACGAGCCCGGCGCACGTGGCGGGGTCCGGCTCTGGTGCCAAAAAAATTGAGAAAAATCGACTAAGTCCAATGGCGTGACGTGGGTTCAAAGCTCCATGGTCTCAGACCTCCCTGGCCAGCCCAGGGAGGGTGGCCCGTCCTGGGCCAGAGTCAGATTCGCCCGACACCCCCTGGAGCTCGACCTGGAGGGAAGACGGTCCTAAAACGGGCCTTCGGGGCTGTATGGAAGAGGGCAAGTGTG
>NC_142770.1:50237681-50239888 GCF_988280905.1 Pimephales promelas | reverse complement strand
AGCGTGGTGGTGGCAAACACAGAGGACCCCCTACCAGCGATCAGACCGTCGTGAGTCCCACTCAGAGTCACTCTGGGTGGGCATGTAAAAATCCAGATTACGCCGCGCTGGAGCTCTGGAAGTTCCGACCTCCAGGAAAAGACAGGCTGGTTTTCTGAAAAGTGCACCCCAGGCAGGGTGCATCTTTTCCTGGGCACGAGCCCAGCGCACATGGTGTGGTGGTCCGGCTCTGGTGCCAAAGTTTGGGGGAAAAAATAGACAGAGTCCAATAACGTGGTGTGGTTCCAAAGCTCCATGCCCTCAGACCTCCCTGGCCAGCCCAGGGAGGGTGGCCCGTCCTGGGCCAGATTCAGATTCGCCCGCCACCCCTGGAGCTCCGCCTGGAGCGAAGACGGTCCTAAAACGGGCCTTCGGGGATGTATGAGAGAGGGGGAAGCGTGGTGGTGGCAAACACAGAGGACCCCTACCAGCGATCAGACCGTCGTGAGTCCCACTCAGACTCACTCTGGGTGGGCATATAAAATCCAGACTACGCCCCGTCGGAGCTCTGGAAGTACGAGACCTCCAGGAAAAGACAGGCTGGTTTTCTGAAAAGTGCACCCCAGGCAGGGTGCATCTTTCCTGGGCACGAGCCCGGCGCACGTGGCGGGGTCCGGCTCTGGTGCCAAAAAAATTGAGAAAAATCGACTAAGTCCAATGGCGTGACGTGGGTTCAAAGCCCCATGGTCTCAGACCTCCCTGGCCAGCCCAGGGAGGGTGGCCCGTCCTGGGCCAGAGTCAGATTCGCCCGACACCCCCTGGAGCTCGACCTGGAGGGAAGACGGTCCTAAAACGGGCCTTCGGGGCTGTATGGAAGAGGGCAAGTGTGGTGGTGCAAAACACAGAGCACCCCCTACCATTGATCAGACCGTCGTGAGTCCCACTCAGACTCGCTCTGGGTGGGCATATAAAATCCAGACTACGCCCCCCCGTCGGAGCTCTGGAAGTACGAGACCTCCAGGAAAAGACAGGCCGGTTTTATGTAAAGTGCACCCCAGGCAGGGTGCGTCTTTCCTGGGCACGAGCCCGGCGCGCGTGGCGGGGTCCGGCTCTGGTGCCAAAAAATTTGAGTAAAATCGACTAAGTCCAATGACGTGGTGTGGTTCTAAAGCTCCATGGTCTCAGACCTCCCTGGCCAGCCCAGGGAGGGTGGCCCCGTCCTGGGCCAGAGTCAGATTCGCCCGACACCCCCTGGAGCTCGACCTGGAGGGAAGACGGTCCTAAAACGGGCCTTCGGGGCTGTATGGAAGAGGGCAAGTGTGGTGGTGCAAAACACAGAGCACCCCCTACCATTGATCAGACCGTCGTGAGTCCCACTCAGACTCGCTCTGGGTGGGCATATAAAATCCAGACTGCGCCCCCGTCGGAGCTCTGGAAGTACGAGACCTCCAGGAAAAGACGGGCTGGTTTTATGGAAAAAGTGCACCCCAGGCATATGCTTGTCGAACGGTCGGTCTGGGTAAACGGCGAGTGTCCGTGCTGTTGCGTGCGAACGAGATTCCCAATGCTAACGAACCTCCCCCGGCTGGCGACCGGGGAGAGCGCCTCGTTTTCGGGCACGAGCGAATGCGTCTGCCTGGCGGAGCCCCCGTCGGTGCCGAGGTGGTCCTGAGACGGGCCTTCGGGGTTTTGTCGAGGAAGGGGACAAGCGCCCCAATCGGACAAGGCGACGGGCTAAAAAATGGTGCTCGGTATCGGTTTCTGACATCCAGGCGGGGATGCGTCATCTGGGGTCGGCAGGCAGGCAGGCAGGCGGTCACCAGGGCGCTCTGGAGGAAAAGGCCCCCCCTCCGGAAAAAAAGGACAGAGTCCGTAAACGTGAAGTCGAAAGAGTTCCCCAGGGCCGGCCCGTCTCCATGGCCGGTGACCTGGGTGGGTGCCTCGGACCCGGGGCGAGACGGTATCGGTGGGCGTGAACGGAGCACCCGTCGGTGCCGAGACGGTCCTAAAACGGGCCTTCGGGGTTTTGTCGAGGAAGGGGACGAGAGCCCCGCTCGGACAAGGTGACGGACCAAAAAAAAAAGCGTTGCTCGGTATCGGTTTCCGACATCCTGGGGAGGATGCGTCGTCTGGGGTCGGCAGGCAGGCGGTAACCAGGGCGCTCTGGAGGAAAAGGCCCCCCTCCGGAAAAAAGGGACAGAGTCCCTAAACGTGAAGTCGAAAGAGTT
>NC_142770.1:50220181-50227681 GCF_988280905.1 Pimephales promelas | reverse complement strand
ATGCACCGGGTAGAAGTTCAAACTTCAACCGCCGTGGGGGTCCCTGGCCAGCGTTCTGGTTCTCCGAAGTGGGGCTGAGGGGGTCCAGGCGGGTGCCCCCTGGTCCCCCCCGACGTGTTAGGGGGCGAGCGGTGGGTCTCCCCCAAGCCCAAAGCCCCGGTTCCCAGAGTCGGGTAAACTGCGCGACTAACAATGACTCTCTTAAGGTAGTCAGAAACCGGTGTGAGTGGTGTGGAAAGCCGATTCGGGGCTCCACGCTCTGGGCACAGGGGGATCTCCTAGTGGTGCCCCCCAGGCCCAGAGTGTGGAGCCCCAACTCGGCTTATTTTTATTTTTATTATTATTTTTTTTTTTATTTAATTATTATTTTGGGATTATTAGACTGGGTAGAAGTTGCAACTTCAAACGGGCATATCTCCGGAACCAAGCCGAGTTGGGGCCCCATACACCCGGCGTGGGGGGCCCTCCTAGAGGCCCCCAATACCCCCGAGTGTGGAGCCCCAACTCGGCTTACTTTTCGAGTTACAGCCGGTCAAAGTTGAAACTTTAAAGGGCCATATCTCCGGAACCAAGCCGAGTTGGGGCCCCATACACCCGGCGTGGGGGGCCCTCCTAGAGGCCCCCAATACCCCCGAGTGTGGAGCCCCAACTCGGCTTACTTTTCGAGTTACAGCCGGTCAAAGTTGAAACTTTAAAGGGCCATATCTCCGGAACCAAGCCGAGTTGGGGCCCCATACACCCGGCGTGGGGGGCCCTCCTAGAGGCCCCCAATACCCCCGAGTGTGGAGCCCCAACTCGGCTTACTTTTCGAGTTACAGCCGGTCAAAGTTGAAACTTTAAAGGGCCATATCTCCGGAACCAAGCCGAGTTGGGGCCCCATACACCCGGCGTGGGGGGCCCTCCTAGAGGCCCCCAATACCCCCGAGTGTGGAGCCCCAACTCGGCTCACTTTTCGAGTTACAGCCGGTCAAAGTTGAAACTTTAAAGGGCCATATCTCCGGAACCAAGCCGAGTTGGGGCCCCATACACCCGGCGTGGGGGGCCCTCCTAGAGGCCCCCAATACCCCCGAGTGTGGAGCCCCAACTCGGCTCACTTTTCGAGTTACAGCCGGTCAAAGTTGAAACTTTAAAGGGCCATATCTCCGGAACCAAGCCGAGTTGGGGCCCCATACACCCGGCGTGTGGGGCCCTCCCAGAGGCCCCCAATAGCCCCGAGTGTGGAGCCCCAACTCGGCTTACTTTTCGAGTTACACCCGGTCAAAGCTGGACAGGAAGTGGCCGTATCTCGGGACCGGAAGGTCCCCGTGGCTCGGGACGGCGGGAGGAGCAAGGTCCCCGAGAGCGGGCCCCGCACCCGCCGCCGCGAGCCGCTGGGACCTCCCGGTCCCGAGATGGGCCCCGTTACGCGCGGGCGACTTTCGGAGAAAACGGCCCGTATCTCGGAGAGGGGAGGTCCCAGCGGCTCGCCCTTTCGGGTGTCGGGGGCTCCCCACGGGCCCTCTCGGAACCCGCCTCCCCCGGGCCCCTGGGACCTTTCCTTCCCGGGCGCCCCCCCGACACGTCGGGCCCCTTTTCTCCGGGACCCGGGGGCCCCGGAGCTCGGGGGCGGGCTCTTTGCGAGGGGCCCGCCGGGACGCCACACTTGACCCGAGTCCGGTGTCTCTGGGCCCCCGGGTCCCCGAGCTACGTGCGTTCGAATTCGGGGCCCTTTTCCGGGCCCGAAAATCCCTCAAAGTCCGAAAACGTGCAGCGGGCGGGGACTTCCGGGGCCCCGGAGGCTCTGACGGCACACCCAGGGAGGTGCACCGTCCTCGGGCACGGCCAGGTGGCCCCCCCCCCGGGGTCCTGGAAGTCCCCCCGCCCCCCGGAGACACCCACACCCACCCACCGGACGGGAAGATTCCGTTTTTCGCCGATATCTCGAAGACGGCCGGGCGAAAAAATTTCAAACTCGGGTCTTCCGTAGGCCTCGAGGGGCCCTATCCAAAGAGGCCACCCGCGTCCCCGGGGGCCTCGGGGTCAGGGAGTTAGGCCCGGTCAAAGGCGCGGCGTTTTTTGGCTTATATCTCGCGAACCCCTGGGCCAATCTTCCCCAAACTCGAATCGACCGTAGTGCCGGACGGGGCCTTTCGAAAGAGCCCACCCACGAGGTCCAACTCGCCCGGGTCCCCGAGTTATAGCCGTTCAAAGTCGGGGGTCCCGGCGAACGGCGATCCGGTAGGGGGCGTCCCCGGGGCCCGCCGCCGCCCTGGTTCGAGCGAGGGCCCCCGTGGGACCTCGCCACCCAAATTTGAGCTCTCTGGGCCTTCGCGTCGCGGAGATACGGGCGATTTTCTCCCGGGATCGTGACGTCATCGGCGGGCGCCATTTCAGAGCGCGGCCGAGGGTTTTCGGCCGATATCTCCGCGAATACTCGACCAAAAACGACGAAACGCATATGGACGCGTTCAGCTCGGCGAGACGGTTCGAATGAGCCCGGCCTCGGCCGGGCACGTCGAGTTTTCGGCGAGATATTTGCGTTTTTCCGCTTCCGGGGCGCTTTGGGGGCCCGTATCTCGGGCCCCCGGGGGCCCACGGGGCTGGGGGCGGTCTCATTCGAAAGGTCTCGTCCCGTTCTCCAGCCCATAAAAATTTGGCGTCGATCGGAGCCGCCTTCGGCGAGCTACGGTCGTTTGAAGCCCCGTGCAGTGGGGTTACCGTCCTTCAAACAGCCGCCGCTCGCAGGGGGAGTCCCGGGGAGGCATGGTTGCCTGTATGACTTGGGCTTAGAGCACCCAGCCCCGCGCTCCTGGAGGAACCTCCGGTGCACAGGGTCTGCTGCAACCAGCCACGTGGGTTTTGAGGGGTAGGGGAGCGTGCGCTCTCCTCCCCGGGCGGGCGGCCGGGCCCTGGGGGCTCGCGCCTCCACGGAGGGACCTCGCTCCCGGGGCTTCGTCCCCGGGGCTCGGGGACTCCGTGGCGGCTCGGCCCCCGGGGTTCGACCCCGCTCGCTCGCTCCAAAACCCAAGTCCAAAACGTGGGGTTGCACGGGAGCTCCGGGCGCGACGGGTCTCCACGCACGGCCCCGGGGAGGGAGCTCCGACCCGGGCCGGAGGCAGATTCGCCCCCTGCCCCCCGGCTGTCCGCCCGGAGCCGAGACGGTCCTAAAACGGGCCTTGGGGGTGATGTAGAAGGGTAACGCTCACCCAACCAGGACTCACACAAACCGATCTGCATCCCAGGCAGGGTGCGGGTCTCCTGGGCACGAATAAAGCCCGATGCCCCGTGGGTGATGTTGGCCCTGGCCACTCAAGGCACTCACCCAAGCCAGAGAGGGTGCACTCTGGCTGGGGAAGCAGATTCAATCTCTGCTGTGGTGGAGCTCTGGAAAAACGCGAAACCTCCAGGAAAAGACGGCCCGATTTCTCTGAAAAGTGCATCCCAGGCAGGGTGCGGGTCTCCTGGGCACGAATAAAGCCCGATGCCCCGTGGGTGATGTTGGCCCTGGCCACTCAAGGCACTCACCCAAGCCAGAGAGGGTGCACTCTGGCTGGGGAAGCAGATTCAATCTCTGCTGTGGTGGAGCTCTGGAAAAACGCGAAACCTCCAGGAAAAGACGGCCCGATTTCTCTGAAAAGTGCATCCCAGGCAGGGTGCGGGTCTCCTGGGCACGAATAAAGCCCGATGCCCCGTGGGTGATGTTGGCCCTGGCCACTCAAGGCACTCACCCAAGCCAGAGAGGGTGCACTCTGGCTGGGGAAGCAGATTCAATCTCTGCTGTGGTGGAGCTCTGGAAAAACGCGAAACCTCCAGGAAAAGACGGCCCGGTTTCTCTGAAAAGTGCATCCCAGGCAGGGTGCGGGTCTCATGGGCACGAATAAAGCCCGATGCCCGTGGGTGATGTTGGCCCTGGCCACTCAAGGCACCACTCACCCAAGCCAGAGAGGGTGCACTCTGGCTGGGGAAGCAGATTCAATCTCTGCTGTGGTGGAGCTCTGAAAAACACGAAAACCTCCAGGGAAAAGACGGCCCGGTTTCTCTGAAAAGTGCATCCCAGGCAGGGTGCGGGTCTCCTGGGCAAGAACGAAGCCCAATGCCCACCTTGAAACGGAGCCTGGGCTCGACTCTGAAGCCCAGATCTCGAAAAACGACAAAGTACAAAAAGGTGCGGTGGCTCCAAACCTCCATGCCCTCAGACCTCCCTGGCCAGCCCAGGGAGGGTGGCCCGTCCTGGGCCAGACTCAGATTTCCCCCGCCACCCCTGGAGCTCCGCCTGGAGCGAAGACGGTCCTAAAACGGACCATGGGGCTCTTGTAGAGGATGAGGGAGGGAGAGAGGGGCCTTCAGAGAGCCCCTTGGCCGGCTTGACTCTGGAGTCGAATTTGGAAAAATAGACAAAGTCCATAAACGTGCTGTTGGTTCGGACCTCCAGGGCACTCAAGGCACTCACCCAAGCCAGAGAGGGTGCACTCTGGCTGGGGAAGAGGATTCAATCTCTGCTGTGGTGGAGCTCTGAAAAACACGAGAACCTCCAGGAAAAGGCGGCCCGGTTTCTCTGAAAAGTGCATCCCAGGCAGGGTGCGGGTCTCCTGGGCAAGAACGAAGCCCAATGCCCACCTTGAAACGGAGCCTGGGCTCGACTCTGAAGCCCAGATCTCGAAAAACGACAAAGTACAAAAAATGTGCGGTGGCTCCAAACCTCCATGCCCTCAGACCTCCCTGGCCAGCCCAGGGAGGGTGGCCCGTCCTGGGCCAGATTCAGATTCGCCCGCCACCCCTGGAGCTCCGCCTGGAGCGAAGACGGTCCTAAAACGGGCCTTCGGGGATGTATGAGAGAGGGGAAGCGTGGTGGTGGCAAACACAGAGGACCCCCTACCAGCGATCAGACCGTCGTGAGTCCCACTCAGAGTCACTCTGGGTGGGCATGTAAAAATCCAGATTACGCCGCGCTGGAGCTCTGGAAGTTACGAGACCTCCAGGAAAAGACAGGCTGGTTTTCTGAAAAGTGCACCCCAGGCAGGGTGCATCTTTTCCTGGGCACGAGCCCAGCGCACATGGTGTGGTGGTCCGGCTCTGGTGCCAAAGTTTGGGGGAAAAAATAGACAGAGTCCAATAACGTGGTGTGGTTCCAAAGCTCCATGCCCTCAGACCTCCCTGGCCAGCCCAGGGAGGGTGGCCCGTCCTGGGCCAGATTCAGATTCGCCCGCCACCCCTGGAGCTCCGCCTGGAGCGAAGACGGTCCTAAAACGGGCCTTCGGGGATGTATGAGAGAGGGGGAAGCGTGGTGGTGGCAAACACAGAGGACCCCTACCAGCGATCAGACCGTCGTGAGTCCCACTCAGACTCACTCTGGGTGGGCATATAAAATCCAGACTACGCCCCGTCGGAGCTCTGGAAGTACGAGACCTCCAGGAAAAGACAGGCTGGTTTTCTGAAAAGTGCACCCCAGGCAGGGTGCATCTTTCCTGGGCACGAGCCCGGCGCACGTGGCGGGGTCCGGCTCTGGTGCCAAAAAAATTGAGAAAAATCGACTAAGTCCAATGGCGTGACGTGGGTTCAAAGCCCCATGGTCTCAGACCTCCCTGGCCAGCCCAGGGAGGGTGGCCCGTCCTGGGCCAGAGTCAGATTCGCCCGACACCCCCTGGAGCTCGACCTGGAGGGAAGACGGTCCTAAAACGGGCCTTCGGGGCTGTATGGAAGAGGGCAAGTGTGGTGGTGCAAAACACAGAGCACCCCCTACCATTGATCAGACCGTCGTGAGTCCCACTCAGACTCGCTCTGGGTGGGCATATAAAATCCAGACTACGCCCCCCCGTCGGAGCTCTGGAAGTACGAGACCTCCAGGAAAAGACAGGCCGGTTTTATGTAAAGTGCACCCCAGGCAGGGTGCGTCTTTCCTGGGCACGAGCCCGGCGCGCGTGGCGGGGTCCGGCTCTGGTGCCAAAAAATTTGAGTAAAATCGACTAAGTCCAATGACGTGGTGTGGTTCTAAAGCTCCATGGTCTCAGACCTCCCTGGCCAGCCCAGGGAGGGTGGCCCCGTCCTGGGCCAGAGTCAGATTCGCCCGACACCCCCTGGAGCTCGACCTGGAGGGAAGACGGTCCTAAAACGGGCCTTCGGGGCTGTATGGAAGAGGGCAAGTGTGGTGGTGCAAAACACAGAGCACCCCCTACCATTGATCAGACCGTCGTGAGTCCCACTCAGACTCGCTCTGGGTGGGCATATAAAATCCAGACTGCGCCCCCGTCGGAGCTCTGGAAGTACGAGACCTCCAGGAAAAGACGGGCTGGTTTTATGGAAAAAGTGCACCCCAGGCATATGCTTGTCGAACGGTCGGTCTGGGTAAACGGCGAGTGTCCGTGCTGTTGCGTGCGAACGAGATTCCCAATGCTAACGAACCTCCCCCGGCTGGCGACCGGGGAGAGCGCCTCGTTTTCGGGCACGAGCGAATGCGTCTGCCTGGCGGAGCCCCCGTCGGTGCCGAGGTGGTCCTGAGACGGGCCTTCGGGGTTTTGTCGAGGAAGGGGACAAGCGCCCCAATCGGACAAGGCGACGGGCTAAAAAATGGTGCTCGGTATCGGTTTCTGACATCCAGGCGGGGATGCGTCATCTGGGGTCGGCAGGCAGGCAGGCAGGCGGTCACCAGGGCGCTCTGGAGGAAAAGGCCCCCCCTCCGGAAAAAAAGGACAGAGTCCGTAAACGTGAAGTCGAAAGAGTTCCCCAGGGCCGGCCCGTCTCCATGGCCGGTGACCTGGGTGGGTGCCTCGGACCCGGGGCGAGACGGTATCGGTGGGCGTGAACGGAGCACCCGTCGGTGCCGAGACGGTCCTAAAACGGGCCTTCGGGGTTTTGTCGAGGAAGGGGACGAGAGCCCCGCTCGGACAAGGTGACGGACCAAAAAAAAAAGCGTTGCTCGGTATCGGTTTCCGACATCCTGGGGAGGATGCGTCGTCTGGGGTCGGCAGGCAGGCGGTAACCAGGGCGCTCTGGAGGAAAAGGCCCCCCTCCGGAAAAAAGGGACAGAGTCCCTAAACGTGAAGTCGAAAGAGTTTACCAGGACGGCCCGCCTCCCGGGCCGGTCACCCGGGAGGGCGCTTCGTGCCCGGGGCGAGACGGTATCGGTGGGCGCGGCGGAGCTTCCGTCGGTGCCAAGACGGTCCTAAAACGGGCCTTCGGGGTTTTGTCGAGGAGGGGACAAACGCCCCGCTCGGACAAGGTAACGGATCTCCGTGTGACGGGCGCCTCCGGGTTGCCCACCCCCCGGGGCCCGAGAGGAGCGCACCCCCTCCTCCCGGGCCGTCGACGCGAGGGGTGTTTAGCCTGATCGATTGGAACTTCGGACGCGCCTGGGGACGGCCCCTGCCCGGTCGAGAGACCGCTATGGGCAGCTTGCTCCTCCCCGCTCTGCGCGTCGACTCTAGACGCGGCCTCCCTCCGGGGAAAGCAGGCCGCGTCGACCTCGGGAGACTCAGAAGACCCGTCTGAAACGAACGTCCGCCACGGCGGGCGGAGGACGCGGTC
>NC_142770.1:50205181-50210181 GCF_988280905.1 Pimephales promelas | reverse complement strand
CCCATACACCCGGCGTGGGGGGCCCTCCTAGAGGCCCCCAATACCCCCGAGTGTGGAGCCCCAACTCGGCTTACTTTTCGAGTTACAGCCGGTCAAAGTTGAAACTTTAAAGGGCCATATCTCCGGAACCAAGCCGAGTTGGGGCCCCATACACCCGGCGTGGGGGGCCCTCCTAGAGGCCCCCAATACCCCCGAGTGTGGAGCCCCAACTCGGCTTACTTTTCGAGTTACAGCCGGTCAAAGTTGAAACTTTAAAGGGCCATATCTCCGGAACCAAGCCGAGTTGGGGCCCCATACACCCGGCGTGGGGGGCCCTCCTAGAGGCCCCCAATACCCCCGAGTGTGGAGCCCCAACTCGGCTTACTTTTCGAGTTACACCCGGTCAAAGTTGAAACTTTAAAGGGCCATATCTCCGGAACCAAGCCGAGTTGGGGCCCCATACACCCGGCGTGGGGGGCCCTCCTAGAGGCCCCCAATACCCCCGAGTGTGGAGCCCCAACTCGGCTTACTTTTCGAGTTACACCCGGTCAAAGCTGGACAGGAAGTGGCCGTATCTCGGGACCGGAAGGTCCCCGTGGCTCGGGACGGCGGGAGGAGCAAGGTCCCCGAGAGCGGGCCCCGCACCCGCCGCCGCGAGCCGCTGGGACCTCCCGGTCCCGAGATGGGCCCCGTTACGCGCGGGCGACTTTCGGAGAAAACGGCCCGTATCTCGGAGAGGGGAGGTCCCAGCGGCTCGCCCTTTCGGGTGTCGGGGGCTCCCCACGGGCCCTCTCGGACCCCGCCTCCCCCGGGCCCCTGGGACCTTTCCTTCCCAGGCGCCCCCCCGACACGTCGGGCCCCTTTTCTCCGGGACCCGGGGGCCCCGGAGCTCGGGGGCGGGCTCTTTGCGAGGGGCCCGCCGGGACGCCACACTTGACCCGAGTCCGGTGTCTCTGGGCCCCCGGGTCCCCGAGCTACGTGCGTTCGAATTCGGGGCCCTTTTCCGGGCCCGAAAATCCCTCAAAGTCCGAAAACGTGCAGCGGGCGGGGACTTCCGGGGCCCCGGAGGCTCTGACGGCACACCCAGGGAGGTGCACCGTCCTCGGGCACGGCCAGGTGGCCCCCCCCCCGGGGTCCTGGAAGTCCCCCCGCCCCCCGGAGACACCCACACCCACCCACCGGACGGGAAGATTCCGTTTTTCGCCGATATCTCGAAGACGGCCGGGCGAAAAAATTTCAAACTCGGGTCTTCCGTAGGCCTCGAGGGGCCCTATCCAAAGAGGCCACCCGCGTCCCCGGGGGCCTCGGGGTCAGGGAGTTAGGCCCGGTCAAAGGCGCGGCGTTTTTTGGCTTATATCTCGCGAACCCCTGGGCCAATCTTCCCCAAACTCGAATCGACCGTAGTGCCGGACGGGGCCTTTCGAAAGAGCCCACCCACGAGGTCCAACTCGCCCGGGTCCCCGAGTTATAGCCGTTCAAAGTCGGGGGTCCCGGCGAACGGCGATCCGGTAGGGGGCGTCCCCGGGGCCCGCCGCCGCCCTGGTTCGAGCGAGGGCCCCCGTGGGACCTCGCCACCCAAATTTGAGCTCTCTGGGCCTTCGCGTCGCGGAGATACGGGCGATTTTCTCCCGGGATCGTGACGTCATCGGCGGGCGCCATTTCAGAGCGCGGCCGAGGGTTTTCGGCCGATATCTCCGCGAATACTCGACCAAAAACGACGAAACGCATATGGACGCGTTCAGCTCGGCGAGACGGTTCGAATGAGCCCGGCCTCGGCCGGGCACGTCGAGTTTTCGGCGAGATATTTGCGTTTTTCCGCTTCCGGGGCGCTTTGGGGGCCCGTATCTCGGGCCCCCGGGGGCCCACGGGGCTGGGGGCGGTCTCATTCGAAAGGTCTCGTCCCGTTCTCCAGCCCATAAAAATTTGGCGTCGATCGGAGCCGCCTTCGGCGAGCTACGGTCGTTTGAAGCCCCGTGCAGTGGGGTTACCGTCCTTCAAACAGCCGCCGCTCGCAGGGGGAGTCCCGGGGAGGCATGGTTGCCTGTATGACTTGGGCTTAGAGCACCCAGCCCCGCGCTCCTGGAGGAACCTCCGGTGCACAGGGTCTGCTGCAACCAGCCACGTGGGTTTTGAGGGGTAGGGGAGCGTGCGCTCTCCTCCCCGGGCGGGCGGCCGGGCCCTGGGGGCTCGCGCCTCCACGGAGGGACCTCGCTCCCGGGGCTTCGTCCCCGGGGCTCGGGGACTCCGTGGCGGCTCGGCCCCCGGGGTTCGACCCCGCTCGCTCGCTCCAAAACCCAAGTCCAAAACGTGGGGTTGCACGGGAGCTCCGGGCGCGACGGGTCTCCACGCACGGCCCCGGGGAGGGAGCTCCGACCCGGGCCGGAGGCAGATTCGCCCCCTGCCCCCCGGCTGTCCGCCCGGAGCCGAGACGGTCCTAAAACGGGCCTTGGGGGTGATGTAGAAGGGTAACGCTCACCCAACCAGGACTCACACAAACCGATCTGCATCCCAGGCAGGGTGCGGGTCTCCTGGGCACGAATAAAGCCCGATGCCCCGTGGGTGATGTTGGCCCTGGCCACTCAAGGCACTCACCCAAGCCAGAGAGGGTGCACTCTGGCTGGGGAAGCAGATTCAATCTCTGCTGTGGTGGAGCTCTGGAAAAACGCGAAACCTCCAGGAAAAGACGGCCCGATTTCTCTGAAAAGTGCATCCCAGGCAGGGTGCGGGTCTCCTGGGCACGAATAAAGCCCGATGCCCCGTGGGTGATTTTGGCCCTGGCCACTCAAGGCACTCACCCAAGCCAGAGAGGGTGCACTCTGGCTGGGGAAGCAGATTCAATCTCTGCTGTGGTGGAGCTCTGGAAAAACGCGAAACCTCCAGGAAAAGACGGCCCGATTTCTCTGAAAAGTGCATCCCAGGCAGGGTGCGGGTCTCATGGGCACGAATAAAGCCCGATGCCCGTGGGTGATGTTGGCCCTGGCCACTCAAGGCACTCACCCAAGCCAGAGAGGGTGCACTCTGGCTGGGGAAGCAGATTCAATCTCTGCTGTGGTGGAGCTCTGGAAAAACGCGAAACCTCCAGGAAAAGACGGCCCGATTTCTCTGAAAAGTGCATCCCAGGCAGGGTGCGGGTCTCCTGGGCACGAATAAAGCCCGATGCCCCGTGGGTGATGTTGGCCCTGGCCACTCAAGGCACTCACCCAAGCCAGAGAGGGTGCACTCTGGCTGGGGAAGCAGATTCAATCTCTGCTGTGGTGGAGCTCTGGAAAAACGCGAAACCTCCAGGAAAAGACGGCCCGGTTTCTCTGAAAAGTGCATCCCAGGCAGGGTGCGGGTCTCATGGGCACGAATAAAGCCCGATGCCCGTGGGTGATGTTGGCCCTGGCCACTCAAGGCACCACTCACCCAAGCCAGAGAGGGTGCACTCTGGCTGGGGAAGCAGATTCAATCTCTGCTGTGGTGGAGCTCTGAAAAACACGAAAACCTCCAGGGAAAAGACGGCCCGGTTTCTCTGAAAAGTGCATCCCAGGCAGGGTGCGGGTCTCCTGGGCAAGAACGAAGCCCAATGCCCACCTTGAAACGGAGCCTGGGCTCGACTCTGAAGCCCAGATCTCGAAAAACGACAAAGTACAAAAAGGTGCGGTGGCTCCAAACCTCCATGCCCTCAGACCTCCCTGGCCAGCCCAGGGAGGGTGGCCCGTCCTGGGCCAGACTCAGATTTCCCCCGCCACCCCTGGAGCTCCGCCTGGAGCGAAGACGGTCCTAAAACGGACCATGGGGCTCTTGTAGAGGATGAGGGAGGGAGAGAGGGGCCTTCAGAGAGCCCCTTGGCCGGCTTGACTCTGGAGTCGAATTTGGAAAAATAGACAAAGTCCATAAACGTGCTGTTGGTTCGGACCTCCAGGGCACTCAAGGCACTCACCCAAGCCAGAGAGGGTGCACTCTGGCTGGGGAAGAGGATTCAATCTCTGCTGTGGTGGAGCTCTGAAAAACACGAGAACCTCCAGGAAAAGGCGGCCCGGTTTCTCTGAAAAGTGCATCCCAGGCAGGGTGCGGGTCTCCTGGGCAAGAACGAAGCCCAATGCCCACCTTGAAACGGAGCCTGGGCTCGACTCTGAAGCCCAGATCTCGAAAAACGACAAAGTACAAAAAATGTGCGGTGGCTCCAAACCTCCATGCCCTCAGACCTCCCTGGCCAGCCCAGGGAGGGTGGCCCGTCCTGGGCCAGATTCAGATTCGCCCGCCACCCCTGGAGCTCCGCCTGGAGCGAAGACGGTCCTAAAACGGGCCTTCGGGGATGTATGAGAGAGGGGAAGCGTGGTGGTGGCAAACACAGAGGACCCCCTACCAGCGATCAGACCGTCGTGAGTCCCACTCAGAGTCACTCTGGGTGGGCATGTAAAAATCCAGATTACGCCGCGCTGGAGCTCTGGAAGTTACGAGACCTCCAGGAAAAGACAGGCTGGTTTTCTGAAAAGTGCACCCCAGGCAGGGTGCATCTTTTCCTGGGCACGAGCCCAGCGCACATGGTGTGGTGGTCCGGCTCTGGTGCCAAAGTTTGGGGGAAAAAATAGACAGAGTCCAATAACGTGGTGTGGTTCCAAAGCTCCATGCCCTCAGACCTCCCTGGCCAGCCCAGGGAGGGTGGCCCGTCCTGGGCCAGATTCAGATTCGCCCGCCACCCCTGGAGCTCCGCCTGGAGCGAAGACGGTCCTAAAACGGGCCTTCGGGGATGTATGAGAGAGGGGGAAGCGTGGTGGTGGCAAACACAGAGGACCCCTACCAGCGATCAGACCGTCGTGAGTCCCACTCAGACTCACTCTGGGTGGGCATATAAAATCCAGACTACGCCCCGTCGGAGCTCTGGAAGTACGAGACCTCCAGGAAAAGACAGGCTGGTTTTCTGAAAAGTGCACCCCAGGCAGGGTGCATCTTTCCTGGGCACGAGCCCGGCGCACGTGGCGGGGTCCGGCTCTGGTGCCAAAAAAATTGAGAAAAATCGACTAAGTCCAATGGCGTGA
>NC_142770.1:50187681-50195181 GCF_988280905.1 Pimephales promelas | reverse complement strand
TAATGCCCGGGCTTAAGTGTGGGACCCCCGGGTCCGGCCGGTGCTCGGGTGAGGGTGGAGGCCAGGGCTTTGCTGTAGCTCTGGTTCTCCGAGTCGGGCAGAGGGGTGTACGGCGGTGGGGGTCCCTGCCCAGGGCTCTGGTTCTCCGAGTCGGGCAGAGGGGTGTACGGCGGTGGGGGTCCCTGCCCAGGGCTCTGGTTCTCCGAGTCGGGCAGGAGGGTGTACGGCGGTGGGGGTCCCTGCCCAGGGCTCTGGTTCTCCGAGTCGGGCAGGAGGGGGTACGGCGGTGGGGGTCCCTGCCCAGGGCTCTGGTTCTCCGAGTCGGGCAGGAGGGTGTACGGCGGTGGGGGTCCCTGCCCAGGGCTCTGGTTCTCCGAGTCGGGCAGGAGGGGGTACGGCGGTGGGGGACCCTGCCCAGGGCTCTGGTTCTCCGAGTCGGGCAGGAGGGGGTACGGCGGTGGGGGTCCCTGCCCAGGGCTCTGGTTCTCCGAGTCGGGCAGGAGGGTGTACGGCGGTGGGGGTCCCTGCCCAGGGCTCTGGTTCTCCGAGTCGGGCAGGAGTGGGTACGGCGGTGGGGGTCCCTGGCCAGAGCTCTGGTTCTCCGAGTCGGGCAGGAGGGGGTACGGCGGTGGGGGTCCCTGGCCAGAGCTCTGGTTCTCCGAGTCGGGCAGGAGGTGGTCCAGGCGGGTGCCCCCTGGTCCCCCCGACGTGTTAGGGGGCAAGCGGTGGGTCTCCCCCAAGCCCAAAGCCCCGGTTCCCAGAGTCGGGTAAACTGCGGGAGTAACTTTGACTCTCTTAAGGTAGGCAGGAACCGGTGTGAGTGGTGTGGAAAGCCGAGTTGGGGCTCCATGCTCTGGGCACAGGGGGATCTCCTAGTGGTCCACCCCAGGCCCAGAGTGTGGAGCCCCAGACTCGGCTTATTTTTTTTAAAATTATTATTATTTTATTTATTTTTTTTTATCTTATTTTATTTTTTCAATTTTTCGGGATGCACCGGGTAGAAGTTCAAACTTCAACCGCCGCGGGGGTCCCTGGCCAGAGCTCTGGTTCTCCGAGTCGGGCAGGAGGTGGTCCAGGCGGGTGCCCCCTGGTCCCCCCGACGTGTTAGGGGGCGAGCGGTGGGTCTCCCCCAAGCCCAAAGCCCCGGTTCCCAGAGTCGGGTAAACTGCGGGAGTAACTTTGACTCTCTTAAGGTAGGCAGGAACCGGTGTGAGTGGTGTGGAAAGCCGAGTTGGGGCTCCATGCTCTGGGCACAGGGGGATCTCCTAGTGGTCCACCCCAGGCCCAGAGTGTGGAGCCCCAACTCGGCTTATTTTTTAAAAATTATTATTATTATTATTATTATTATTATTTTAATCTTATTTTATTTTATTTTTTTCAATTTTTCGGGATGCACCGGGTAGAAGTTCAAACTTCAACCGCCGTGGGGGTCCCTGGCCAGCGTTCTGGTTCTCCGAAGTGGGGCTGAGGGGGTCCAGGCGGGTGCCCCCTGGTCCCCCCCGACGTGTTAGGGGGCGAGCGGTGGGTCTCCCCCAAGCCCAAAGCCCCGGTTCCCAGAGTCGGGTAAACTGCGCGACTAACAATGACTCTCTTAAGGTAGTCAGAAACCGGTGTGAGTGGTGTGGAAAGCCGATTCGGGGCTCCACGCTCTGGGCACAGGGGGATCTCCTAGTGGTGCCCCCCAGGCCCAGAGTGTGGAGCCCCAACTCGGCTTATTTTTATTTTTATTATTATTTTTTTTTTTTATTTAATTATTATTTTGGGATTATTAGACTGGGTAGAAGTTGCAACTTCAAACGGGCATATCTCCGGAACCAAGCCGAGTTGGGGCCCCATACACCCGGCGTGGGGGGCCCTCCTAGAGGCCCCCAATACCCCCGAGTGTGGAGCCCCAACTCGGCTTACTTTTCGAGTTACAGCCGGTCAAAGTTGAAACTTTAAAGGGCCATATCTCCGGAACCAAGCCGAGTTGGGGCCCCATACACCCGGCGTGGGGGGCCCTCCTAGAGGCCCCCAATACCCCCGAGTGTGGAGCCCCAACTCGGCTTACTTTTCGAGTTACAGCCGGTCAAAGTTGAAACTTTAAAGGGCCATATCTCCGGAACCAAGCCGAGTTGGGGCCCCATACACCCGGCGTGGGGGGCCCTCCTAGAGGCCCCCAATACCCCCGAGTGTGGAGCCCCAACTCGGCTTACTTTTCGAGTTACAGCCGGTCAAAGTTGAAACTTTAAAGGGCCATATCTCCGGAACCAAGCCGAGTTGGGGCCCCATACACCCGGCGTGGGGGGCCCTCCTAGAGGCCCCCAATACCCCCGAGTGTGGAGCCCCAACTCGGCTTACTTTTCGAGTTACACCCGGTCAAAGTTGAAACTTTAAAGGGCCATATCTCCGGAACCAAGCCGAGTTGGGGCCCCATACACCCGGCGTGGGGGGCCCTCCTAGAGGCCCCCAATACCCCCGAGTGTGGAGCCCCAACTCGGCTTACTTTTCGAGTTACACCCGGTCAAAGTTGAAACTTTAAAGGGCCATATCTCCGGAACCAAGCCGAGTTGGGGCCCCATACACCCGGCGTGGGGGGCCCTCCTAGAGGCCCCCAATACCCCCGAGTGTGGAGCCCCAACTCGGCTTACTTTTCGAGTTACACCCGGTCAAAGCTGGACAGGAAGTGGCCGTATCTCGGGACCGGAAGGTCCCCGTGGCTCGGGACGGCGGGAGGAGCAAGGTCCCCGAGAGCGGGCCCCGCACCCGCCGCCGCGAGCCGCTGGGACCTCCCGGTCCCGAGATGGGCCCCGTTACGCGCGGGCGACTTTCGGAGAAAACGGCCCGTATCTCGGAGAGGGGAGGTCCCAGCGGCTCGCCCTTTCGGGTGTCGGGGGCTCCCCACGGGCCCTCTCGGACCCCGCCTCCCCCGGGCCCCTGGGACCTTTCCTTCCCGGGCGCCCCCCCGACACGTCGGGCCCCTTTTCTCCGGGACCCGGGGGCCCCGGAGCTCGGGGGCGGGCTCTTTGCGAGGGGCCCGCCGGGACGCCACACTTGACCCGAGTCCGGTGTCTCTGGGCCGCCGGGTCCCCGAGCTACGGGCGTTCGAATTCGGGGCCCGAAAATCCCTCAAAGTCCGAAAACGTGCAGTGGGCGGGGACTTCCGGGGCCCCGGAGGCTCTGACGGCACACCCAGGGAGGTGCACCGTCCTCGGGCACGGCCAGGTGGCCCCCCCGGGGTCCTGGAAGTCCCCCCGCCCCCCGGAGACACCCACACCCACACCCACCCACCCACCGGACGGGAAGATTCCGTTTTTCGCCGATATCTCGAAGACGGCCGGGCGAAAAAATTTCAAACTCGGGTCTTCCCAAGGCCTCGAGGGGCCCTATCCAAAGAGGCCACCCGCGTCCCCGGGGGCCTCGGGGTCAGGGAGTTAGGCCCGGTCAAAGGCGCGGCGTTTTTGGCTTATATCTCGCGAACCCCTGGGCCAATCTTCCCCAAACTCGAATCGACCGTAGTGCCGGACGGGGCCTTTCGAAAGAGCCCACCCACGAGGTCCAACTCGCCCGGGTCCCCGAGTTATAGCCGTTCAAAGTCGGGGGTCCCGGCGAACGGCGATCCGGTAGGGGGCGTCCCCGGGGCCCGCCGCCGCCCTGGTTCGAGCGAGGGCCCCCGTGGGACCTCGCCACCCAAATTTGAGCTCTCTGGGCCTTCGCGTCGCGGAGATACGGGCGATTTTCTCCCGGGATCGTGACGTCATCGGCGGGCGCCATTTCAGAGCGCGGCCGAGGGTTTTCGGCCGATATCTCCGCGAATACTCGACCAAAAACGACGAAACGCATATGGACGCGTTCAGCTCGGCGAGACGGTTCGAATGAGCCCGGCCTCGGCCGGGCACGTCGAGTTTTCGGCGAGATATTTGCGTTTTTCCGCTTCCGGGGCGCTTTGGGGGCCCGTGTCGGGCCCCCGGGGGCCCACGGGGCTGGGGGCGGTCTCATTCGAAAGGTCTCGTCCCGTTCTCCAGCCGACAAAAATTTGGCGTCGATCGGAGCCGCCTTCGGAGAGCTACGGTCGTTTGAAGCCCCGTGCGGTGGGGTTACCGTCCTTCAAACAGCCGCCGCTCGCAGGGGGAGTCCCGGGGAGGCATGGTTGCCTGTATGACTTGGGCTTAGAGCACCCAGCCCCGCGCTCCTGGAGGAACCTCCGGTGCACAGGGTCTGCTGCAACCAGCCACGTGGGTTCTGAGGGGTAGGGGAGCGTGCGCTCTCCTCCCCGGGCGGGCGGCCGGGCCCTGGGGGCTCGCGCCTCCACGGAGGGACCTCGCTCCCGGGGCTTCGTCCCCGGGGCTCGGGGACTCCGTGGCGGCTCGGCCCCCGGGGTTCGACCCCGCTCGCTCGCTCCAAAACCCAAGTCCAAAACGTGGGGTTGCACGGGAGCTCCGGGCGCGACGGGTCTCCACGCACGGCCCCGGGGAGGGAGCTCCGACCCGGGCCGGAGGCAGATTCGCCCCCCGCCCCCCGGCTGTCCGCCCGGAGCCGAGACGGTCCTAAAACGGGCCTTGGGGGTGATGTAGAAGGGTAACGCTCACACAACCAGGACTCACACAAACCGATCTGCATCCCAGGCAGGGTGCGGGTCTCCTGGGCACGAATAAAGCCCGATGCCCCGTGGGTGATGTTGGCCCTGGCCACTCAAGGCACTCACCCAAGCCAGAGAGGGTGCACTCTGGCTGGGGAAGCAGATTCAATCTCTGCTGTGGTGGAGCTCTGGAAAAACGCCAAACCTCCAGGAAAAGACGGCCCGGTTTCTCTGAAAAGTGCATCCCAGGCAGGGTGCGGGTCTCATGGGCACGAATAAAGCCCGATGCCCGTGGGTGATGTTGGCCCTGGCCACTCAAGGCACTCACCCAAGCCAGAGAGGGTGCACTCTGGCTGGGGAAGCAGATTCAATCTCTGCTGTGGTGGAGCTCTGGAAAAAACGCGAAACCTCCAGGAAAAGACGGCCCGATTTCTCTGAAAAGTGCATCCCAGGCAGGGTGCGGGTCTCCTGGGCACGAATAAAGCCCGATGCCCCGTGGGTGATGTTGGCCCTGGCCACTCAAGGCACTCACCCAAGCCAGAGAGGGTGCACTCTGGCTGGGGAAGCAGATTCAATCTCTGCTGTGGTGGAGCTCTGGAAAAACGCGAAACCTCCAGGAAAAGACGGCCCGGTTTCTCTGAAAAGTGCATCCCAGGCAGGGTGCGGGTCTCATGGGCACGAATAAAGCCCGATGCCCGTGGGTGATGTTGGCCCTGGCCACTCAAGGCACTCACCCAAGCCAGAGAGGGTGCACTCTGGCTGGGGAAACAGATTCAATCTCTGCTGTGGTGGAGCTCTGAAAAAAAAAAAACGCGAAACCTCCAGGAAAAGACGGCCCGGTTTCTCTGAAAAGTGCATCCCAGGCAGGGTGCGGGTCTCATGGGCACGAATAAAGCCCGATGCCCGTGGGTGATGTTGGCCCTGGCCACTCAAGGCACTCACCCAAGCCAGAGAGGGTGCACTCTGGCTGGGGAAGCAGATTCAATCTCTGCTGTGGTGGAGCTCTGAAAAAAACGCGAAACCTCCAGGAAAAGACGGCCCGATTTCTCTGAAAAGTGCATCCCAGGCAGGGTGCGGGGTCTCCTGGGCACGAATAAAGCCCGATGCCCACCTTGAAACGGAGCCTGGGCTCGACTCTGAAGTCCAGATCTCGAAAAACGACAGAGTCCAAAAAGGTGCGGTGGCTCCAAACCTCCATGCCCTCAGACCTCCCTGGCCAGCCCAGGGAGGGTGGCCCGTCCTGGGCCAGACTCAGATTTCCCCCGCCACCCCTGGAGCTCCGCCTGGAGCGAAGACGGTCCTAAAACGGACCATGGGGCTCTTGTAGAGGATGAGGGAGGGAGAGAGGGGCCTTCAGAGAGCCCCTTGGCCGGCTTGACTCTGGAGTCGAATTTGGAAAAATAGACAAAGTCCATAAACGTGCTGTTGGTTCGGACCTCCAGGGCACTCAAGGCACTCACCCAAGCCAGAGAGGGTGCACTCTGGCTGGGGAAGAGGATTCAATCTCTGCTGTGGTGGAGCTCTGAAAAACACGAGAACCTCCAGGAAAAGGCGGCCCGGTTTCTCTGAAAAGTGCATCCCAGGCAGGGTGCGGGTCTCCTGGGCAAGAACGAAGCCCAATGCCCACCTTGAAACGGAGCCTGGGCTCGACTCTGAAGCCCAGATCTCGAAAAACGACAGAGTACAAAAAATGTGCGGTGGCTCCAAACCTCCATGCCCTCAGACCTCCCTGGCCAGCCCAGGGAGGGTGGCCCGTCCTGGGCCAGATTCAGATTCGCCCGCCACCCCTGGAGCTCCGCCTGGAGCGAAGACGGTCCTAAAACGGGCCTTCGGGGATGTATGAGAGAGGGGAAGCGTGGTGGTGGCAAACACAGAGGACCCCCTACCAGCGATCAGACCGTCGTGAGTCCCACTCAGAGTCACTCTGGGTGGGCATGTAAAAAATCCAGATTACGCCGCGCTGGAGCTCTGGAAGTTACGAGACCTCCAGGAAAAGACAGGCTGGTTTTCTGAAAAGTGCACCCCAGGCAGGGTGCATCTTTTCCTGGGCACGAGCCCAGCGCACATGGTGTGGTGGTCCGGCTCTGGTGCCAAAGTTTGGGGGAAAAAAATAGACAAAGTCCAATAACGTGGTGTGGTTCCAAAGCTCCATGCCCTCAGACCTCCCTGGCCAGCCCAGGGAGGGTGGCCCGTCCTGGGCCAGATTCAGATTTGCCCGCCACCCCTGGAGCTCCACCTGGAGCGAAGACGGTCCTAAAACGGGCCTTCGGGGATGTATGAGAGAGGGGAAGCGTGGTGGTGGCAAACACAGAGGACCCCTACCAGCGATCAGACCGTCGTGAGTCCCACTCAGACTCACTCTGGGTGGGCATATAAAATCCAGACTACGCCCCGTCGGAGCTCTGGAAGTACGAGACCTCCAGGAAAAGACAGGCTGGTTTTATGTAAAGTGCACCCCAGGTAGGGTGCATCTTTCCTGGGCACGAGCCCAGCGCACATGGCGGGGGGTCCGGCTCTGAGAAAAATCGACTAAGTCCAATGACGTGGTGTGGTTCCAAAGCTCCATGCCCTCAGACCTCCCTGGCCAGCCCAGGGAGGGTGGCCCGTCCTGGGCCAGAGTCAGATTCGCCCGACACCCCCTGGAGCTCCACCTGGAGGGAAGACGGTCCTAAAACGGGCCTTCGGGGATGTATGAGAGAGGGGAAGCGTGGTGGTGGCAAACACAGAGGACCCCTACCAGCGATCAGACCGTCGTGAGTCCCACTCAGACTCACTCTGGGTGGGCATATAAAATCCAGACTACGCCCCGTCGGAGCTCTGGAAGTACGAGACCTCCAGGAAAAGACAGGCTGGTTTTATGTAAAGTGCACCCCAGGTAGGGTGCATCTTTCCTGGGCACGAGCCCAGCGCACATGGCGGGGGGGTCCGGCTCTGAGAAAAAT
>NC_142770.1:50170181-50177681 GCF_988280905.1 Pimephales promelas | reverse complement strand
GGGTTCGGCCGGTGGGCTGGTGAGGGTGTAGGCCAGAGCTGTGCAGGAGCTCTGGTTCTCCGAGTCGGGCAGAGGGGTGTACGGCGGTGGGGGTCCCTGCCCAGGGCTCTGGTTCTCCGAGTCGGGCAGAGGGGTGTACGGCGGTGGGGGTCCCTGCCCAGGGCTCTGGTTCTCCGAGTCGGGCAGAGGGGTGTACGGCGGTGGGGGTCCCTGCCCAGGGCTCTGGTTCTCCGAGTCGGGCAGGAGGGTGTACGGCGGTGGGGGTCCCTGCCCAGGGCTCTGGTTCTCCGAGTCGGGCAGGAGGGTGTACGGCGGTGGGGGTCCCTGCCCAGGGCTCTGGTTCTCCGAGTCGGGCAGAGGGGTGTACGGCGGTGGGGGTCCCTGCCCAGGGCTCTGGTTCTCCGAGTCGGGCAGGAGGGTGTACGGCGGTGGGGGTCCCTGCCCAGGGCTCTGGTTCTCCGAGTCGGGCAGGAGGGGGTACGGCGGTGGGGGTCCCTGCCCAGGGCTCTGGTTCTCCGAGTCGGGCAGGAGGGGGTACGGCGGTGGGGGTCCCTGCCCAGGGCTCTGGTTCTCCGAGTCGGGCAGAGGGGTGTACGGCGGTGGGGGTCCCTGCCCAGGGCTCTGGTTCTCCGAGTCGGGCAGGAGGGTGTACGGCGGTGGGGGTCCCTGCCCAGGGCTCTGGTTCTCCGAGTCGGGCAGGAGGGGGTACGGCGGTGGGGGTCCCTGCCCAGGGCTCTGGTTCTCCGAGTCGGGCAGGAGGGGGTACGGCGATGGGGGTCCCTGCCCAGGGCTCTGGTTCTCCGAGTCGGGCAGGAGGTGGTCCAGGCGGGTGCCCCCTGGTCCCCCCGACGTGTTAGGGGGCAAGCGGTGGGTCTCCCCCAAGCCCAAAGCCCCGGTTCCCAGAGTCGGGTAAACTGCGGGAGTAACTTTGACTCTCTTAAGGTAGGCAGGAACCGGTGTGAGTGGTGTGGAAAGCCGAGTTGGGGCTCCATGTTCTGGGCACAGGTGGATCTCCTAGTGGTCCACCCCAGGCCCAGAGTGTGGAGCCCCAACTCGGCTTATTTTTTTTTTAAAATTATTATTATTATTATTATTTTTTTTTTTATCTTATTTTATTTTATTTTTTCAATTTTTCGGGATGCACCGGGTAGAAGTTCAAACTTCAACCGCCGTGGGGGTCCCCTGGCCAGAGCTCTGGTTCTCCGAGTCGGGCAGGAGGTGGTCCAGGCGGGTGCCCCCTGGTCCCCCCGACGTGTTAGGGGGCGAGCGGTGGGTCTCCCCCAAGCCCAAAGCCCCGGTTCCCAGAGTCGGGTAAACTGCGGGAGTAACTTTGACTCTCTTAAGGTAGGCAGGAACCGGTGTGAGTGGTGTGGAAAGCCGAGTTGGGGCTCCACGCTCTGGGCACAGGGGGATCTCCTAGTGGTCCACCCCAGGCCCAGAGTGTGGAGCCCCAACTCGGCTTATTTTTTTTAAAATTATTATTATTATTATTATTATTATCTTATTTTATTTTATTTTTTCAATTTTTCGGGATGCACCGGGTAGAAGTTCAAACTTCAACCGCCGTGGGGGTCCCTGGCCAGCGTTCTGGTTCTCCGAAGTGGGGCTGAGGGGGTCCAGGCGGGTGCCCCCTGGTCCCCCCCGACGTGTTAGGGGGCGAGCGGTGGGTCTCCCCCAAGCCCAAAGCCCCGGTTCCCAGAGTCGGGTAAACTGCGCGACTAACAATGACTCTCTTAAGGTAGTCAGAAACCGGTGTGAGTGGTGTGGAAAGCCGATTCGGGGCTCCACGCTCTGGGCACAGGGGGATCTCCTAGTGGTGCCCCCCAGGCCCAGAGTGTGGAGCCCCAACTCGGCTTATTTTTATTTTTATTATTATTTTTTTTTTTATTTAATTATTATTTTGGGATTATTAGACTGGGTAGAAGTTGCAACTTCAAACGGGCATATCTCCGGAACCAAGCCGAGTTGGGGCCCCATACACCCGGCGTGGGGGGCCCTCCTAGAGGCCCCCAATACCCCCGAGTGTGGAGCCCCAACTCGGCTTACTTTTCGAGTTACAGCCGGTCAAAGTTGAAACTTTAAAGGGCCATATCTCCGGAACCAAGCCGAGTTGGGGCCCCATACACCCGGCGTGGGGGGCCCTCCTAGAGGCCCCCAATACCCCCGAGTGTGGAGCCCCAACTCGGCTTACTTTTCGAGTTACAGCCGGTCAAAGTTGAAACTTTAAAGGGCCATATCTCCGGAACCAAGCCGAGTTGGGGCCCCATACACCCGGCGTGGGGGGCCCTCCTAGAGGCCCCCAATACCCCCGAGTGTGGAGCCCCAACTCGGCTTACTTTTCGAGTTACAGCCGGTCAAAGTTGAAACTTTAAAGGGCCATATCTCCGGAACCAAGCCGAGTTGGGGCCCCATACACCCGGCGTGGGGGGCCCTCCTAGAGGCCCCCAATACCCCCGAGTGTGGAGCCCCAACTCGGCTCACTTTTCGAGTTACAGCCGGTCAAAGTTGAAACTTTAAAGGGCCATATCTCCGGAACCAAGCCGAGTTGGGGCCCCATACACCCGGCGTGGGGGGCCCTCCTAGAGGCCCCCAATACCCCCGAGTGTGGAGCCCCAACTCGGCTCACTTTTCGAGTTACAGCCGGTCAAAGTTGAAACTTTAAAGGGCCATATCTCCGGAACCAAGCCGAGTTGGGGCCCCATACACCCGGCGTGTGGGGCCCTCCCAGAGGCCCCCAATAGCCCCGAGTGTGGAGCCCCAACTCGGCTTACTTTTCGAGTTACACCCGGTCAAAGCTGGACAGGAAGTGGCCGTATCTCGGGACCGGAAGGTCCCCGTGGCTCGGGACGGCGGGAGGAGCAAGGTCCCCGAGAGCGGGCCCCGCACCCGCCGCCGCGAGCCGCTGGGACCTCCCGGTCCCGAGATGGGCCCCGTTACGCGCGGGCGACTTTCGGAGAAAACGGCCGGGACCCGGGGGCCCCGGAGCTCGGGGGCGGGCTCTTTGCGAGGGGCCCGCCGGGACGCCACACTTGACCCGAGTCCGGTGTCTCTGGGCCCCCGGGTCCCCGAGCTACGTGCGTTCGAATTCGGGGCCCTTTTCCGGGCCCGAAAATCCCTCAAAGTCCGAAAACGTGCAGCGGGCGGGGACTTCCGGGGCCCCGGAGGCTCTGACGGCACACCCAGGGAGGTGCACCGTCCTCGGGCACGGCCAGGTGGCCCCCCCCCCGGGGTCCTGGAAGTCCCCCCGCCCCCCGGAGACACCCACACCCACCCACCGGACGGGAAGATTCCGTTTTTCGCCGATATCTCGAAGACGGCCGGGCGAAAAAATTTCAAACTCGGGTCTTCCGTAGGCCTCGAGGGGCCCTATCCAAAGAGGCCACCCGCGTCCCCGGGGGCCTCGGGGTCAGGGAGTTAGGCCCGGTCAAAGGCGCGGCGTTTTTTGGCTTATATCTCGCGAACCCCTGGGCCAATCTTCCCCAAACTCGAATCGACCGTAGTGCCGGACGGGGCCTTTCGAAAGAGCCCACCCACGAGGTCCAACTCGCCCGGGTCCCCGAGTTATAGCCGTTCAAAGTCGGGGGTCCCGGCGAACGGCGATCCGGTAGGGGGCGTCCCCGGGGCCCGCCGCCGCCCTGGTTCGAGCGAGGGCCCCCGTGGGACCTCGCCACCCAAATTTGAGCTCTCTGGGCCTTCGCGTCGCGGAGATACGGGCGATTTTCTCCCGGGATCGTGACGTCATCGGCGGGCGCCATTTCAGAGCGCGGCCGAGGGTTTTCGGCCGATATCTCCGCGAATACTCGACCAAAAACGACGAAACGCATATGGACGCGTTCAGCTCGGCGAGACGGTTCGAATGAGCCCGGCCTCGGCCGGGCACGTCGAGTTTTCGGCGAGATATTTGCGTTTTTCCGCTTCCGGGGCGCTTTGGGGGCCCGTATCTCGGGCCCCCGGGGGCCCACGGGGCTGGGGGCGGTCTCATTCGAAAGGTCTCGTCCCGTTCTCCAGCCCATAAAAATTTGGCGTCGATCGGAGCCGCCTTCGGCGAGCTACGGTCGTTTGAAGCCCCGTGCAGTGGGGTTACCGTCCTTCAAACAGCCGCCGCTCGCAGGGGGAGTCCCGGGGAGGCATGGTTGCCTGTATGACTTGGGCTTCAGCACCCAGCCCCGCGCTCCTGGAGGAACCTCCGGTGCACAGGGTCTGCTGCAACCAGCCACGTGGGTTTTGAGGGGTAGGGGAGCGTGCGCTCTCCTCCCCGGGCGGGCGGCCGGGCCCTGGGGGCTCGCGCCTCCACGGAGGGACCTCGCTCCCGGGGCTTCGTCCCCGGGGCTCGGGGACTCCGTGGCGGCTCGGCCCCCGGGGTTCGACCCCGCTCGCTCGCTCCAAAACCCAAGTCCAAAACGTGGGGTTGCACGGGAGCTCCGGGCGCGACGGGTCTCCACGCACGGCCCCGGGGAGGGAGCTCCGACCCGGGCCGGAGGCAGATTCGCCCCCTGCCCCCCGGCTGTCCGCCCGGAGCCGAGACGGTCCTAAAACGGGCCTTGGGGGTGATGTAGAAGGGTAACGCTCACACAACCAGGACTCACACAAACCGATCTGCATCCCAGGCAGGGTGCGGGTCTCCTGGGCACGAATAAAGCCCGATGCCCCGTGGGTGATGTTGGCCCTGGCCACTCAAGGCACTCACCCAAGCCAGAGAGGGTGCACTCTGGCTGGGGAAGCAGATTCAATCTCTGCTGTGGTGGAGCTCTGGAAAAACGCGAAACCTCCAGGAAAAGACGGCCCGATTTCTCTGAAAAGTGCATCCCAGGCAGGGTGCGGGTCTCCTGGGCACGAATAAAGCCCGATGCCCCGTGGGTGATTTTGGCCCTGGCCACTCAAGGCACTCACCCAAGCCAGAGAGGGTGCACTCTGGCTGGGGAAGCAGATTCAATCTCTGCTGTGGTGGAGCTCTGGAAAAACGCGAAACCTCCAGGAAAAGACGGCCCGATTTCTCTGAAAAGTGCATCCCAGGCAGGGTGCGGGTCTCATGGGCACGAATAAAGCCCGATGCCCGTGGGTGATGTTGGCCCTGGCCACTCAAGGCACTCACCCAAGCCAGAGAGGGTGCACTCTGGCTGGGGAAGCAGATTCAATCTCTGCTGTGGTGGAGCTCTGGAAAAACGCGAAACCTCCAGGAAAAGACGGCCCGATTTCTCTGAAAAGTGCATCCCAGGCAGGGTGCGGGTCTCCTGGGCACGAATAAAGCCCGATGCCCCGTGGGTGATGTTGGCCCTGGCCACTCAAGGCACTCACCCAAGCCAGAGAGGGTGCACTCTGGCTGGGGAAGCAGATTCAATCTCTGCTGTGGTGGAGCTCTGGAAAAACGCGAAACCTCCAGGAAAAGACGGCCCGGTTTCTCTGAAAAGTGCATCCCAGGCAGGGTGCGGGTCTCATGGGCACGAATAAAGCCCGATGCCCGTGGGTGATGTTGGCCCTGGCCACTCAAGGCACCACTCACCCAAGCCAGAGAGGGTGCACTCTGGCTGGGGAAGCAGATTCAATCTCTGCTGTGGTGGAGCTCTGAAAAACACGAAAACCTCCAGGGAAAAGACGGCCCGGTTTCTCTGAAAAGTGCATCCCAGGCAGGGTGCGGGTCTCCTGGGCAAGAACGAAGCCCAATGCCCACCTTGAAACGGAGCCTGGGCTCGACTCTGAAGCCCAGATCTCGAAAAACGACAAAGTACAAAAAGGTGCGGTGGCTCCAAACCTCCATGCCCTCAGACCTCCCTGGCCAGCCCAGGGAGGGTGGCCCGTCCTGGGCCAGACTCAGATTTCCCCCGCCACCCCTGGAGCTCCGCCTGGAGCGAAGACGGTCCTAAAACGGACCATGGGGCTCTTGTAGAGGATGAGGGAGGGAGAGAGGGGCCTTCAGAGAGCCCCTTGGCCGGCTTGACTCTGGAGTCGAATTTGGAAAAATAGACAAAGTCCATAAACGTGCTGTTGGTTCGGACCTCCAGGGCACTCAAGGCACTCACCCAAGCCAGAGAGGGTGCACTCTGGCTGGGGAAGAGGATTCAATCTCTGCTGTGGTGGAGCTCTGAAAAACACGAGAACCTCCAGGAAAAGGCGGCCCGGTTTCTCTGAAAAGTGCATCCCAGGCAGGGTGCGGGTCTCCTGGGCAAGAACGAAGCCCAATGCCCACCTTGAAACGGAGCCTGGGCTCGACTCTGAAGCCCAGATCTCGAAAAACGACAAAGTACAAAAAATGTGCGGTGGCTCCAAACCTCCATGCCCTCAGACCTCCCTGGCCAGCCCAGGGAGGGTGGCCCGTCCTGGGCCAGATTCAGATTCGCCCGCCACCCCTGGAGCTCCGCCTGGAGCGAAGACGGTCCTAAAACGGGCCTTCGGGGATGTATGAGAGAGGGGAAGCGTGGTGGTGGCAAACACAGAGGACCCCCTACCAGCGATCAGACCGTCGTGAGTCCCACTCAGAGTCACTCTGGGTGGGCATGTAAAAATCCAGATTACGCCGCGCTGGAGCTCTGGAAGTTACGAGACCTCCAGGAAAAGACAGGCTGGTTTTCTGAAAAGTGCACCCCAGGCAGGGTGCATCTTTTCCTGGGCACGAGCCCAGCGCACATGGTGTGGTGGTCCGGCTCTGGTGCCAAAGTTTGGGGGAAAAAATAGACAGAGTCCAATAACGTGGTGTGGTTCCAAAGCTCCATGCCCTCAGACCTCCCTGGCCAGCCCAGGGAGGGTGGCCCGTCCTGGGCCAGATTCAGATTCGCCCGCCACCCCTGGAGCTCCGCCTGGAGCGAAGACGGTCCTAAAACGGGCCTTCGGGGATGTATGAGAGAGGGGGAAGCGTGGTGGTGGCAAACACAGAGGACCCCTACCAGCGATCAGACCGTCGTGAGTCCCACTCAGACTCACTCTGGGTGGGCATATAAAATCCAGACTACGCCCCGTCGGAGCTCTGGAAGTACGAGACCTCCAGGAAAAGACAGGCTGGTTTTCTGAAAAGTGCACCCCAGGCAGGGTGCATCTTTCCTGGGCACGAGCCCGGCGCACGTGGCGGGGTCCGGCTCTGGTGCCAAAAAAATTGAGAAAAATCGACTAAGTCCAATGGCGTGACGTGGGTTCAAAGCCCCATGGTCTCAGACCTCCCTGGCCAGCCCAGGGAGGGTGGCCCGTCCTGGGCCAGAGTCAGATTCGCCCGACACCCCCTGGAGCTCGACCTGGAGGGAAGACGGTCCTAAAACGGGCCTTCGGGGCTGTATGGAAGAGGGCAAGTGTGGTGGTGCAAAACACAGAGCACCCCCTACCATTGATCAGACCGTCGTGAGTCCCACTCAGACTCGCTCTGGGTGGGCATATAAAATCCAGACTACGCCCCCCCGTCGGAGCTCTGGAAGTACGAGACCTCCAGGAAAAGACAGGCCGGTTTTATGTAAAGTGCACCCCAGGCAGGGTGCGTCTTTCCTGGGCACGAGCCCGGCGCGCGTGGCGGGGTCCGGC
>NC_142770.1:50152681-50160181 GCF_988280905.1 Pimephales promelas | reverse complement strand
GAGGGTGTACGGCGGTGGGGGTCCCTGCCCAGGGCTCTGGTTCTCCGAGTCGGGCAGGAGGGGGTACGGCGGTGGGGGTCCCTGCCCAGGGCTCTGGTTCTCCGAGTCGGGCAGGAGGGGGTACGGCGGTGGGGGTCCCTGCCCAGGGCTCTGGTTCTCCGAGTCGGGCAGAGGGGTGTACGGCGGTGGGGGTCCCTGCCCAGGGCTCTGGTTCTCCGAGTCGGGCAGGAGGGTGTACGGCGGTGGGGGTCCCTGCCCAGGGCTCTGGTTCTCCGAGTCGGGCAGGAGGGGGTACGGCGGTGGGGGTCCCTGCCCAGGGCTCTGGTTCTCCGAGTCGGGCAGGAGGGGGTACGGCGATGGGGGTCCCTGCCCAGGGCTCTGGTTCTCCGAGTCGGGCAGGAGGTGGTCCAGGCGGGTGCCCCCTGGTCCCCCCGACGTGTTAGGGGGCAAGCGGTGGGTCTCCCCCAAGCCCAAAGCCCCGGTTCCCAGAGTCGGGTAAACTGCGGGAGTAACTTTGACTCTCTTAAGGTAGGCAGGAACCGGTGTGAGTGGTGTGGAAAGCCGAGTTGGGGCTCCATGTTCTGGGCACAGGTGGATCTCCTAGTGGTCCACCCCAGGCCCAGAGTGTGGAGCCCCAACTCGGCTTATTTTTTTTTTAAAATTATTATTATTATTATTATTTTTTTTTTTTATCTTATTTTATTTTATTTTTTCAATTTTTCGGGATGCACCGGGTAGAAGTTCAAACTTCAACCGCCGTGGGGGTCCCCTGGCCAGAGCTCTGGTTCTCCGAGTCGGGCAGGAGGTGGTCCAGGCGGGTGCCCCCTGGTCCCCCCGACGTGTTAGGGGGCGAGCGGTGGGTCTCCCCCAAGCCCAAAGCCCCGGTTCCCAGAGTCGGGTAAACTGCGGGAGTAACTTTGACTCTCTTAAGGTAGGCAGGAACCGGTGTGAGTGGTGTGGAAAGCCGAGTTGGGGCTCCACGCTCTGGGCACAGGGGGATCTCCTAGTGGTCCACCCCAGGCCCAGAGTGTGGAGCCCCAACTCGGCTTATTTTTTTTAAAATTATTATTATTATTATTATTATTATCTTATTTTATTTTATTTTTTCAATTTTTCGGGATGCACCGGGTAGAAGTTCAAACTTCAACCGCCGTGGGGGTCCCTGGCCAGCGTTCTGGTTCTCCGAAGTGGGGCTGAGGGGGTCCAGGCGGGTGCCCCCTGGTCCCCCCCGACGTGTTAGGGGGCGAGCGGTGGGTCTCCCCCAAGCCCAAAGCCCCGGTTCCCAGAGTCGGGTAAACTGCGCGACTAACAATGACTCTCTTAAGGTAGTCAGAAACCGGTGTGAGTGGTGTGGAAAGCCGATTCGGGGCTCCACGCTCTGGGCACAGGGGGATCTCCTAGTGGTGCCCCCCAGGCCCAGAGTGTGGAGCCCCAACTCGGCTTATTTTTATTTTTATTATTATTTTTTTTTTTATTTAATTATTATTTTGGGATTATTAGACTGGGTAGAAGTTGCAACTTCAAACGGGCATATCTCCGGAACCAAGCCGAGTTGGGGCCCCATACACCCGGCGTGGGGGGCCCTCCTAGAGGCCCCCAATACCCCCGAGTGTGGAGCCCCAACTCGGCTTACTTTTCGAGTTACAGCCGGTCAAAGTTGAAACTTTAAAGGGCCATATCTCCGGAACCAAGCCGAGTTGGGGCCCCATACACCCGGCGTGGGGGGCCCTCCTAGAGGCCCCCAATACCCCCGAGTGTGGAGCCCCAACTCGGCTTACTTTTCGAGTTACAGCCGGTCAAAGTTGAAACTTTAAAGGGCCATATCTCCGGAACCAAGCCGAGTTGGGGCCCCATACACCCGGCGTGGGGGGCCCTCCTAGAGGCCCCCAATACCCCCGAGTGTGGAGCCCCAACTCGGCTTACTTTTCGAGTTACAGCCGGTCAAAGTTGAAACTTTAAAGGGCCATATCTCCGGAACCAAGCCGAGTTGGGGCCCCATACACCCGGCGTGGGGGGCCCTCCTAGAGGCCCCCAATACCCCCGAGTGTGGAGCCCCAACTCGGCTCACTTTTCGAGTTACAGCCGGTCAAAGTTGAAACTTTAAAGGGCCATATCTCCGGAACCAAGCCGAGTTGGGGCCCCATACACCCGGCGTGGGGGGCCCTCCTAGAGGCCCCCAATACCCCCGAGTGTGGAGCCCCAACTCGGCTCACTTTTCGAGTTACAGCCGGTCAAAGTTGAAACTTTAAAGGGCCATATCTCCGGAACCAAGCCGAGTTGGGGCCCCATACACCCGGCGTGTGGGGCCCTCCCAGAGGCCCCCAATAGCCCCGAGTGTGGAGCCCCAACTCGGCTTACTTTTCGAGTTACACCCGGTCAAAGCTGGACAGGAAGTGGCCGTATCTCGGGACCGGAAGGTCCCCGTGGCTCGGGACGGCGGGAGGAGCAAGGTCCCCGAGAGCGGGCCCCGCACCCGCCGCCGCGAGCCGCTGGGACCTCCCGGTCCCGAGATGGGCCCCGTTACGCGCGGGCGACTTTCGGAGAAAACGGCCCGTATCTCGGAGAGGGGAGGTCCCAGCGGCTCGCCCTTTCGGGTGTCGGGGGCTCCCCACGGGCCCTCTCGGAACCCGCCTCCCCCGGGCCCCTGGGACCTTTCCTTCCCGGGCGCCCCCCCGACACGTCGGGCCCCTTTTCTCCGGGACCCGGGGGCCCCGGAGCTCGGGGGCGGGCTCTTTGCGGGGCCCGCCGGGACGCCACACTTGACCCGAGTCCGGTGTCTCTGGGCCCCCGGGTCCCCGAGCTACGTGCGTTCGAATTCGGGGCCCTTTTCCGGGCCCGAAAATCCCTCAAAGTCCGAAAACGTGCAGCGGGCGGGGACTTCCGGGGCCCCGGAGGCTCTGACGGCACACCCAGGGAGGTGCACCGTCCTCGGGCACGGCCAGGTGGCCCCCCCCCCGGGGTCCTGGAAGTCCCCCCGCCCCCCGGAGACACCCACACCCACCCACCGGACGGGAAGATTCCGTTTTTCGCCGATATCTCGAAGACGGCCGGGCGAAAAAATTTCAAACTCGGGTCTTCCGTAGGCCTCGAGGGGCCCTATCCAAAGAGGCCACCCGCGTCCCCGGGGGCCTCGGGGTCAGGGAGTTAGGCCCGGTCAAAGGCGCGGCGTTTTTTGGCTTATATCTCGCGAACCCCTGGGCCAATCTTCCCCAAACTCGAATCGACCGTAGTGCCGGACGGGGCCTTTCGAAAGAGCCCACCCACGAGGTCCAACTCGCCCGGGTCCCCGAGTTATAGCCGTTCAAAGTCGGGGGTCCCGGCGAACGGCGATCCGGTAGGGGGCGTCCCCGGGGCCCGCCGCCGCCCTGGTTCGAGCGAGGGCCCCCGTGGGACCTCGCCACCCAAATTTGAGCTCTCTGGGCCTTCGCGTCGCGGAGATACGGGCGATTTTCTCCCGGGATCGTGACGTCATCGGCGGGCGCCATTTCAGAGCGCGGCCGAGGGTTTTCGGCCGATATCTCCGCGAATACTCGACCAAAAACGACGAAACGCATATGGACGCGTTCAGCTCGGCGAGACGGTTCGAATGAGCCCGGCCTCGGCCGGGCACGTCGAGTTTTCGGCGAGATATTTGCGTTTTTCCGCTTCCGGGGCGCTTTGGGGGCCCGTATCTCGGGCCCCCGGGGGCCCACGGGGCTGGGGGCGGTCTCATTCGAAAGGTCTCGTCCCGTTCTCCAGCCCATAAAAATTTGGCGTCGATCGGAGCCGCCTTCGGCGAGCTACGGTCGTTTGAAGCCCCGTGCAGTGGGGTTACCGTCCTTCAAACAGCCGCCGCTCGCAGGGGGAGTCCCGGGGAGGCATGGTTGCCTGTATGACTTGGGCTTAGAGCACCCAGCCCCGCGCTCCTGGAGGAACCTCCGGTGCACAGGGTCTGCTGCAACCAGCCACGTGGGTTTTGAGGGGTAGGGGAGCGTGCGCTCTCCTCCCCGGGCGGGCGGCCGGGCCCTGGGGGCTCGCGCCTCCACGGAGGGACCTCGCTCCCGGGGCTTCGTCCCCGGGGCTCGGGGACTCCGTGGCGGCTCGGCCCCCGGGGTTCGACCCCGCTCGCTCGCTCCAAAACCCAAGTCCAAAACGTGGGGTTGCACGGGAGCTCCGGGCGCGACGGGTCTCCACGCACGGCCCCGGGGAGGGAGCTCCGACCCGGGCCGGAGGCAGATTCGCCCCCTGCCCCCCGGCTGTCCGCCCGGAGCCGAGACGGTCCTAAAACGGGCCTTGGGGGTGATGTAGAAGGGTAACGCTCACCCAACCAGGACTCACACAAACCGATCTGCATCCCAGGCAGGGTGCGGGTCTCCTGGGCACGAATAAAGCCCGATGCCCCGTGGGTGATGTTGGCCCTGGCCACTCAAGGCACTCACCCAAGCCAGAGAGGGTGCACTCTGGCTGGGGAAGCAGATTCAATCTCTGCTGTGGTGGAGCTCTGGAAAAACGCGAAACCTCCAGGAAAAGACGGCCCGATTTCTCTGAAAAGTGCATCCCAGGCAGGGTGCGGGTCTCCTGGGCACGAATAAAGCCCGATGCCCCGTGGGTGATTTTGGCCCTGGCCACTCAAGGCACTCACCCAAGCCAGAGAGGGTGCACTCTGGCTGGGGAAGCAGATTCAATCTCTGCTGTGGTGGAGCTCTGGAAAAACGCGAAACCTCCAGGAAAAGACGGCCCGATTTCTCTGAAAAGTGCATCCCAGGCAGGGTGCGGGTCTCATGGGCACGAATAAAGCCCGATGCCCGTGGGTGATGTTGGCCCTGGCCACTCAAGGCACTCACCCAAGCCAGAGAGGGTGCACTCTGGCTGGGGAAGCAGATTCAATCTCTGCTGTGGTGGAGCTCTGGAAAAACGCGAAACCTCCAGGAAAAGACGGCCCGATTTCTCTGAAAAGTGCATCCCAGGCAGGGTGCGGGTCTCCTGGGCACGAATAAAGCCCGATGCCCCGTGGGTGATGTTGGCCCTGGCCACTCAAGGCACTCACCCAAGCCAGAGAGGGTGCACTCTGGCTGGGGAAGCAGATTCAATCTCTGCTGTGGTGGAGCTCTGGAAAAACGCGAAACCTCCAGGAAAAGACGGCCCGGTTTCTCTGAAAAGTGCATCCCAGGCAGGGTGCGGGTCTCATGGGCACGAATAAAGCCCGATGCCCGTGGGTGATGTTGGCCCTGGCCACTCAAGGCACCACTCACCCAAGCCAGAGAGGGTGCACTCTGGCTGGGGAAGCAGATTCAATCTCTGCTGTGGTGGAGCTCTGAAAAACACGAAAACCTCCAGGGAAAAGACGGCCCGGTTTCTCTGAAAAGTGCATCCCAGGCAGGGTGCGGGTCTCCTGGGCAAGAACGAAGCCCAATGCCCACCTTGAAACGGAGCCTGGGCTCGACTCTGAAGCCCAGATCTCGAAAAACGACAAAGTACAAAAAGGTGCGGTGGCTCCAAACCTCCATGCCCTCAGACCTCCCTGGCCAGCCCAGGGAGGGTGGCCCGTCCTGGGCCAGACTCAGATTTCCCCCGCCACCCCTGGAGCTCCGCCTGGAGCGAAGACGGTCCTAAAACGGACCATGGGGCTCTTGTAGAGGATGAGGGAGGGAGAGAGGGGCCTTCAGAGAGCCCCTTGGCCGGCTTGACTCTGGAGTCGAATTTGGAAAAATAGACAAAGTCCATAAACGTGCTGTTGGTTCGGACCTCCAGGGCACTCAAGGCACTCACCCAAGCCAGAGAGGGTGCACTCTGGCTGGGGAAGAGGATTCAATCTCTGCTGTGGTGGAGCTCTGAAAAACACGAGAACCTCCAGGAAAAGGCGGCCCGGTTTCTCTGAAAAGTGCATCCCAGGCAGGGTGCGGGTCTCCTGGGCAAGAACGAAGCCCAATGCCCACCTTGAAACGGAGCCTGGGCTCGACTCTGAAGCCCAGATCTCGAAAAACGACAAAGTACAAAAAATGTGCGGTGGCTCCAAACCTCCATGCCCTCAGACCTCCCTGGCCAGCCCAGGGAGGGTGGCCCGTCCTGGGCCAGATTCAGATTCGCCCGCCACCCCTGGAGCTCCGCCTGGAGCGAAGACGGTCCTAAAACGGGCCTTCGGGGATGTATGAGAGAGGGGAAGCGTGGTGGTGGCAAACACAGAGGACCCCCTACCAGCGATCAGACCGTCGTGAGTCCCACTCAGAGTCACTCTGGGTGGGCATGTAAAAATCCAGATTACGCCGCGCTGGAGCTCTGGAAGTTACGAGACCTCCAGGAAAAGACAGGCTGGTTTTCTGAAAAGTGCACCCCAGGCAGGGTGCATCTTTTCCTGGGCACGAGCCCAGCGCACATGGTGTGGTGGTCCGGCTCTGGTGCCAAAGTTTGGGGGAAAAAATAGACAGAGTCCAATAACGTGGTGTGGTTCCAAAGCTCCATGCCCTCAGACCTCCCTGGCCAGCCCAGGGAGGGTGGCCCGTCCTGGGCCAGATTCAGATTCGCCCGCCACCCCTGGAGCTCCGCCTGGAGCGAAGACGGTCCTAAAACGGGCCTTCGGGGATGTATGAGAGAGGGGGAAGCGTGGTGGTGGCAAACACAGAGGACCCCTACCAGCGATCAGACCGTCGTGAGTCCCACTCAGACTCACTCTGGGTGGGCATATAAAATCCAGACTACGCCCCGTCGGAGCTCTGGAAGTACGAGACCTCCAGGAAAAGACAGGCTGGTTTTCTGAAAAGTGCACCCCAGGCAGGGTGCATCTTTCCTGGGCACGAGCCCGGCGCACGTGGCGGGGTCCGGCTCTGGTGCCAAAAAAATTGAGAAAAATCGACTAAGTCCAATGGCGTGACGTGGGTTCAAAGCCCCATGGTCTCAGACCTCCCTGGCCAGCCCAGGGAGGGTGGCCCGTCCTGGGCCAGAGTCAGATTCGCCCGACACCCCCTGGAGCTCGACCTGGAGGGAAGACGGTCCTAAAACGGGCCTTCGGGGCTGTATGGAAGAGGGCAAGTGTGGTGGTGCAAAACACAGAGCACCCCCTACCATTGATCAGACCGTCGTGAGTCCCACTCAGACTCGCTCTGGGTGGGCATATAAAATCCAGACTACGCCCCCCCGTCGGAGCTCTGGAAGTACGAGACCTCCAGGAAAAGACAGGCCGGTTTTATGTAAAGTGCACCCCAGGCAGGGTGCGTCTTTCCTGGGCACGAGCCCGGCGCGCGTGGCGGGGTCCGGCTCTGGTGCCAAAAAATTTGAGTAAAATCGACTAAGTCCAATGACGTGGTGTGGTTCTAAAGCTCCATGGTCTCAGACCTCCCTGGCCAGCCCAGGGAGGGTGGCCCCGTCCTGGGCCAGAGTCAGATTCGCCCGACACCCCCTGGAGCTCGACCTGGAGGGAAGACGGTCCTAAAACGGGCCTTCGGGGCTGTATGGAAGAGGGCAAGTGTGGTGGTGCAAAACACAGAGCACCCCCTACCATTGATCAGACCGTCGTGAGTCCCACTC
>NC_142770.1:50135181-50142681 GCF_988280905.1 Pimephales promelas | reverse complement strand
TTCTCCGAGTCGGGCAGGAGGGGGTACGGCGGTGGGGGTCCCTGCCCAGGGCTCTGGTTCTCCGAGTCGGGCAGGAGGGGGTACGGCGATGGGGGTCCCTGCCCAGGGCTCTGGTTCTCCGAGTCGGGCAGGAGGTGGTCCAGGCGGGTGCCCCCTGGTCCCCCCGACGTGTTAGGGGGCAAGCGGTGGGTCTCCCCCAAGCCCAAAGCCCCGGTTCCCAGAGTCGGGTAAACTGCGGGAGTAACTTTGACTCTCTTAAGGTAGGCAGGAACCGGTGTGAGTGGTGTGGAAAGCCGAGTTGGGGCTCCATGTTCTGGGCACAGGTGGATCTCCTAGTGGTCCACCCCAGGCCCAGAGTGTGGAGCCCCAACTCGGCTTATTTTTTTTTTAAAATTATTATTATTATTATTATTTTTTTTTTTATCTTATTTTATTTTATTTTTTCAATTTTTCGGGATGCACCGGGTAGAAGTTCAAACTTCAACCGCCGTGGGGGTCCCCTGGCCAGAGCTCTGGTTCTCCGAGTCGGGCAGGAGGTGGTCCAGGCGGGTGCCCCCTGGTCCCCCCGACGTGTTAGGGGGCGAGCGGTGGGTCTCCCCCAAGCCCAAAGCCCCGGTTCCCAGAGTCGGGTAAACTGCGGGAGTAACTTTGACTCTCTTAAGGTAGGCAGGAACCGGTGTGAGTGGTGTGGAAAGCCGAGTTGGGGCTCCACGCTCTGGGCACAGGGGGATCTCCTAGTGGTCCACCCCAGGCCCAGAGTGTGGAGCCCCAACTCGGCTTATTTTTTTTAAAATTATTATTATTATTATTATTATTATCTTATTTTATTTTATTTTTTCAATTTTTCGGGATGCACCGGGTAGAAGTTCAAACTTCAACCGCCGTGGGGGTCCCTGGCCAGCGTTCTGGTTCTCCGAAGTGGGGCTGAGGGGGTCCAGGCGGGTGCCCCCTGGTCCCCCCCGACGTGTTAGGGGGCGAGCGGTGGGTCTCCCCCAAGCCCAAAGCCCCGGTTCCCAGAGTCGGGTAAACTGCGCGACTAACAATGACTCTCTTAAGGTAGTCAGAAACCGGTGTGAGTGGTGTGGAAAGCCGATTCGGGGCTCCACGCTCTGGGCACAGGGGGATCTCCTAGTGGTGCCCCCCAGGCCCAGAGTGTGGAGCCCCAACTCGGCTTATTTTTATTTTTATTATTATTTTTTTTTTTATTTAATTATTATTTTGGGATTATTAGACTGGGTAGAAGTTGCAACTTCAAACGGGCATATCTCCGGAACCAAGCCGAGTTGGGGCCCCATACACCCGGCGTGGGGGGCCCTCCTAGAGGCCCCCAATACCCCCGAGTGTGGAGCCCCAACTCGGCTTACTTTTCGAGTTACAGCCGGTCAAAGTTGAAACTTTAAAGGGCCATATCTCCGGAACCAAGCCGAGTTGGGGCCCCATACACCCGGCGTGGGGGGCCCTCCTAGAGGCCCCCAATACCCCCGAGTGTGGAGCCCCAACTCGGCTTACTTTTCGAGTTACAGCCGGTCAAAGTTGAAACTTTAAAGGGCCATATCTCCGGAACCAAGCCGAGTTGGGGCCCCATACACCCGGCGTGGGGGGCCCTCCTAGAGGCCCCCAATACCCCCGAGTGTGGAGCCCCAACTCGGCTTACTTTTCGAGTTACAGCCGGTCAAAGTTGAAACTTTAAAGGGCCATATCTCCGGAACCAAGCCGAGTTGGGGCCCCATACACCCGGCGTGGGGGGCCCTCCTAGAGGCCCCCAATACCCCCGAGTGTGGAGCCCCAACTCGGCTCACTTTTCGAGTTACAGCCGGTCAAAGTTGAAACTTTAAAGGGCCATATCTCCGGAACCAAGCCGAGTTGGGGCCCCATACACCCGGCGTGGGGGGCCCTCCTAGAGGCCCCCAATACCCCCGAGTGTGGAGCCCCAACTCGGCTCACTTTTCGAGTTACAGCCGGTCAAAGTTGAAACTTTAAAGGGCCATATCTCCGGAACCAAGCCGAGTTGGGGCCCCATACACCCGGCGTGTGGGGCCCTCCCAGAGGCCCCCAATAGCCCCGAGTGTGGAGCCCCAACTCGGCTTACTTTTCGAGTTACACCCGGTCAAAGCTGGACAGGAAGTGGCCGTATCTCGGGACCGGAAGGTCCCCGTGGCTCGGGACGGCGGGAGGAGCAAGGTCCCCGAGAGCGGGCCCCGCACCCGCCGCCGCGAGCCGCTGGGACCTCCCGGTCCCGAGATGGGCCCCGTTACGCGCGGGCGACTTTCGGAGAAAACGGCCCGTATCTCGGAGAGGGGAGGTCCCAGCGGCTCGCCCTTTCGGGTGTCGGGGGCTCCCCACGGGCCCTCTCGGAACCCGCCTCCCCCGGGCCCCTGGGACCTTTCCTTCCCGGGCGCCCCCCCGACACGTCGGGCCCCTTTTCTCCGGGACCCGGGGGCCCCGGAGCTCGGGGGCGGGCTCTTTGCGAGGGGCCCGCCGGGACGCCACACTTGACCCGAGTCCGGTGTCTCTGGGCCCCCGGGTCCCCGAGCTACGTGCGTTCGAATTCGGGGCCCTTTTCCGGGCCCGAAAATCCCTCAAAGTCCGAAAACGTGCAGCGGGCGGGGACTTCCGGGGCCCCGGAGGCTCTGACGGCACACCCAGGGAGGTGCACCGTCCTCGGGCACGGCCAGGTGGCCCCCCCCCCGGGGTCCTGGAAGTCCCCCCGCCCCCCGGAGACACCCACACCCACCCACCGGACGGGAAGATTCCGTTTTTCGCCGATATCTCGAAGACGGCCGGGCGAAAAAATTTCAAACTCGGGTCTTCCGTAGGCCTCGAGGGGCCCTATCCAAAGAGGCCACCCGCGTCCCCGGGGGCCTCGGGGTCAGGGAGTTAGGCCCGGTCAAAGGCGCGGCGTTTTTTGGCTTATATCTCGCGAACCCCTGGGCCAATCTTCCCCAAACTCGAATCGACCGTAGTGCCGGACGGGGCCTTTCGAAAGAGCCCACCCACGAGGTCCAACTCGCCCGGGTCCCCGAGTTATAGCCGTTCAAAGTCGGGGGTCCCGGCGAACGGCGATCCGGTAGGGGGCGTCCCCGGGGCCCGCCGCCGCCCTGGTTCGAGCGAGGGCCCCCGTGGGACCTCGCCACCCAAATTTGAGCTCTCTGGGCCTTCGCGTCGCGGAGATACGGGCGATTTTCTCCCGGGATCGTGACGTCATCGGCGGGCGCCATTTCAGAGCGCGGCCGAGGGTTTTCGGCCGATATCTCCGCGAATACTCGACCAAAAACGACGAAACGCATATGGACGCGTTCAGCTCGGCGAGACGGTTCGAATGAGCCCGGCCTCGGCCGGGCACGTCGAGTTTTCGGCGAGATATTTGCGTTTTTCCGCTTCCGGGGCGCTTTGGGGGCCCGTATCTCGGGCCCCCGGGGGCCCACGGGGCTGGGGGCGGTCTCATTCGAAAGGTCTCGTCCCGTTCTCCAGCCCATAAAAATTTGGCGTCGATCGGAGCCGCCTTCGGCGAGCTACGGTCGTTTGAAGCCCCGTGCAGTGGGGTTACCGTCCTTCAAACAGCCGCCGCTCGCAGGGGGAGTCCCGGGGAGGCATGGTTGCCTGTATGACTTGGGCTTAGAGCACCCAGCCCCGCGCTCCTGGAGGAACCTCCGGTGCACAGGGTCTGCTGCAACCAGCCACGTGGGTTTTGAGGGGTAGGGGAGCGTGCGCTCTCCTCCCCGGGCGGGCGGCCGGGCCCTGGGGGCTCGCGCCTCCACGGAGGGACCTCGCTCCCGGGGCTTCGTCCCCGGGGCTCGGGGACTCCGTGGCGGCTCGGCCCCCGGGGTTCGACCCCGCTCGCTCGCTCCAAAACCCAAGTCCAAAACGTGGGGTTGCACGGGAGCTCCGGGCGCGACGGGTCTCCACGCACGGCCCCGGGGAGGGAGCTCCGACCCGGGCCGGAGGCAGATTCGCCCCCTGCCCCCCGGCTGTCCGCCCGGAGCCGAGACGGTCCTAAAACGGGCCTTGGGGGTGATGTAGAAGGGTAACGCTCACCCAACCAGGACTCACACAAACCGATCTGCATCCCAGGCAGGGTGCGGGTCTCCTGGGCACGAATAAAGCCCGATGCCCCGTGGGTGATGTTGGCCCTGGCCACTCAAGGCACTCACCCAAGCCAGAGAGGGTGCACTCTGGCTGGGGAAGCAGATTCAATCTCTGCTGTGGTGGAGCTCTGGAAAAACGCGAAACCTCCAGGAAAAGACGGCCCGATTTCTCTGAAAAGTGCATCCCAGGCAGGGTGCGGGTCTCCTGGGCACGAATAAAGCCCGATGCCCCGTGGGTGATTTTGGCCCTGGCCACTCAAGGCACTCACCCAAGCCAGAGAGGGTGCACTCTGGCTGGGGAAGCAGATTCAATCTCTGCTGTGGTGGAGCTCTGGAAAAACGCGAAACCTCCAGGAAAAGACGGCCCGATTTCTCTGAAAAGTGCATCCCAGGCAGGGTGCGGGTCTCATGGGCACGAATAAAGCCCGATGCCCGTGGGTGATGTTGGCCCTGGCCACTCAAGGCACTCACCCAAGCCAGAGAGGGTGCACTCTGGCTGGGGAAGCAGATTCAATCTCTGCTGTGGTGGAGCTCTGGAAAAACGCGAAACCTCCAGGAAAAGACGGCCCGATTTCTCTGAAAAGTGCATCCCAGGCAGGGTGCGGGTCTCCTGGGCACGAATAAAGCCCGATGCCCCGTGGGTGATGTTGGCCCTGGCCACTCAAGGCACTCACCCAAGCCAGAGAGGGTGCACTCTGGCTGGGGAAGCAGATTCAATCTCTGCTGTGGTGGAGCTCTGGAAAAACGCGAAACCTCCAGGAAAAGACGGCCCGGTTTCTCTGAAAAGTGCATCCCAGGCAGGGTGCGGGTCTCATGGGCACGAATAAAGCCCGATGCCCGTGGGTGATGTTGGCCCTGGCCACTCAAGGCACCACTCACCCAAGCCAGAGAGGGTGCACTCTGGCTGGGGAAGCAGATTCAATCTCTGCTGTGGTGGAGCTCTGAAAAACACGAAAACCTCCAGGGAAAAGACGGCCCGGTTTCTCTGAAAAGTGCATCCCAGGCAGGGTGCGGGTCTCCTGGGCAAGAACGAAGCCCAATGCCCACCTTGAAACGGAGCCTGGGCTCGACTCTGAAGCCCAGATCTCGAAAAACGACAAAGTACAAAAAGGTGCGGTGGCTCCAAACCTCCATGCCCTCAGACCTCCCTGGCCAGCCCAGGGAGGGTGGCCCGTCCTGGGCCAGACTCAGATTTCCCCCGCCACCCCTGGAGCTCCGCCTGGAGCGAAGACGGTCCTAAAACGGACCATGGGGCTCTTGTAGAGGATGAGGGAGGGAGAGAGGGGCCTTCAGAGAGCCCCTTGGCCGGCTTGACTCTGGAGTCGAATTTGGAAAAATAGACAAAGTCCATAAACGTGCTGTTGGTTCGGACCTCCAGGGCACTCAAGGCACTCACCCAAGCCAGAGAGGGTGCACTCTGGCTGGGGAAGAGGATTCAATCTCTGCTGTGGTGGAGCTCTGAAAAACACGAGAACCTCCAGGAAAAGGCGGCCCGGTTTCTCTGAAAAGTGCATCCCAGGCAGGGTGCGGGTCTCCTGGGCAAGAACGAAGCCCAATGCCCACCTTGAAACGGAGCCTGGGCTCGACTCTGAAGCCCAGATCTCGAAAAACGACAAAGTACAAAAAATGTGCGGTGGCTCCAAACCTCCATGCCCTCAGACCTCCCTGGCCAGCCCAGGGAGGGTGGCCCGTCCTGGGCCAGATTCAGATTCGCCCGCCACCCCTGGAGCTCCGCCTGGAGCGAAGACGGTCCTAAAACGGGCCTTCGGGGATGTATGAGAGAGGGGAAGCGTGGTGGTGGCAAACACAGAGGACCCCCTACCAGCGATCAGACCGTCGTGAGTCCCACTCAGAGTCACTCTGGGTGGGCATGTAAAAATCCAGATTACGCCGCGCTGGAGCTCTGGAAGTTACGAGACCTCCAGGAAAAGACAGGCTGGTTTTCTGAAAAGTGCACCCCAGGCAGGGTGCATCTTTTCCTGGGCACGAGCCCAGCGCACATGGTGTGGTGGTCCGGCTCTGGTGCCAAAGTTTGGGGGAAAAAATAGACAGAGTCCAATAACGTGGTGTGGTTCCAAAGCTCCATGCCCTCAGACCTCCCTGGCCAGCCCAGGGAGGGTGGCCCGTCCTGGGCCAGATTCAGATTCGCCCGCCACCCCTGGAGCTCCGCCTGGAGCGAAGACGGTCCTAAAACGGGCCTTCGGGGATGTATGAGAGAGGGGGAAGCGTGGTGGTGGCAAACACAGAGGACCCCTACCAGCGATCAGACCGTCGTGAGTCCCACTCAGACTCACTCTGGGTGGGCATATAAAATCCAGACTACGCCCCGTCGGAGCTCTGGAAGTACGAGACCTCCAGGAAAAGACAGGCTGGTTTTCTGAAAAGTGCACCCCAGGCAGGGTGCATCTTTCCTGGGCACGAGCCCGGCGCACGTGGCGGGGTCCGGCTCTGGTGCCAAAAAAATTGAGAAAAATCGACTAAGTCCAATGGCGTGACGTGGGTTCAAAGCCCCATGGTCTCAGACCTCCCTGGCCAGCCCAGGGAGGGTGGCCCGTCCTGGGCCAGAGTCAGATTCGCCCGACACCCCCTGGAGCTCGACCTGGAGGGAAGACGGTCCTAAAACGGGCCTTCGGGGCTGTATGGAAGAGGGCAAGTGTGGTGGTGCAAAACACAGAGCACCCCCTACCATTGATCAGACCGTCGTGAGTCCCACTCAGACTCGCTCTGGGTGGGCATATAAAATCCAGACTACGCCCCCCCGTCGGAGCTCTGGAAGTACGAGACCTCCAGGAAAAGACAGGCCGGTTTTATGTAAAGTGCACCCCAGGCAGGGTGCGTCTTTCCTGGGCACGAGCCCGGCGCGCGTGGCGGGGTCCGGCTCTGGTGCCAAAAAATTTGAGTAAAATCGACTAAGTCCAATGACGTGGTGTGGTTCTAAAGCTCCATGGTCTCAGACCTCCCTGGCCAGCCCAGGGAGGGTGGCCCCGTCCTGGGCCAGAGTCAGATTCGCCCGACACCCCCTGGAGCTCGACCTGGAGGGAAGACGGTCCTAAAACGGGCCTTCGGGGCTGTATGGAAGAGGGCAAGTGTGGTGGTGCAAAACACAGAGCACCCCCTACCATTGATCAGACCGTCGTGAGTCCCACTCAGACTCGCTCTGGGTGGGCATATAAAATCCAGACTGCGCCCCCGTCGGAGCTCTGGAAGTACGAGACCTCCAGGAAAAGACGGGCTGGTTTTATGGAAAAAGTGCACCCCAGGCATATGCTTGTCGAACGGTCGGTCTGGGTAAACGGCGAGTGTCCGTGCTGTTGCGTGCGAACGAGATTCCCAATGCTAACGAACCTCCCCCGGCTGGCGACCGGGGAGAGCGCCTCGTTTTCGGGCACGAGCGAATGCGTCTGCCTGGCGGAGC
>NC_142770.1:50117681-50125181 GCF_988280905.1 Pimephales promelas | reverse complement strand
TTTAAAATTATTATTATTTTATTTATTTTTTTTTATCTTATTTTATTTTTTCAATTTTTCGGGATGCACCGGGTAGAAGTTCAAACTTCAACCGCCGCGGGGGTCCCTGGCCAGAGCTCTGGTTCTCCGAGTCGGGCAGGAGGTGGTCCAGGCGGGTGCCCCCTGGTCCCCCCGACGTGTTAGGGGGCGAGCGGTGGGTCTCCCCCAAGCCCAAAGCCCCGGTTCCCAGAGTCGGGTAAACTGCGGGAGTAACTTTGACTCTCTTAAGGTAGGCAGGAACCGGTGTGAGTGGTGTGGAAAGCCGAGTTGGGGCTCCATGCTCTGGGCACAGGGGGATCTCCTAGTGGTCCACCCCAGGCCCAGAGTGTGGAGCCCCAACTCGGCTTATTTTTTAAAAATTATTATTATTATTATTATTATTATTATTTTAATCTTATTTTATTTTATTTTTTTCAATTTTTCGGGATGCACCGGGTAGAAGTTCAAACTTCAACCGCCGTGGGGGTCCCTGGCCAGCGTTCTGGTTCTCCGAAGTGGGGCTGAGGGGGTCCAGGCGGGTGCCCCCTGGTCCCCCCCGACGTGTTAGGGGGCGAGCGGTGGGTCTCCCCCAAGCCCAAAGCCCCGGTTCCCAGAGTCGGGTAAACTGCGCGACTAACAATGACTCTCTTAAGGTAGTCAGAAACCGGTGTGAGTGGTGTGGAAAGCCGATTCGGGGCTCCACGCTCTGGGCACAGGGGGATCTCCTAGTGGTGCCCCCCAGGCCCAGAGTGTGGAGCCCCAACTCGGCTTATTTTTATTTTTATTATTATTTTTTTTTTTTATTTAATTATTATTTTGGGATTATTAGACTGGGTAGAAGTTGCAACTTCAAACGGGCATATCTCCGGAACCAAGCCGAGTTGGGGCCCCATACACCCGGCGTGGGGGGCCCTCCTAGAGGCCCCCAATACCCCCGAGTGTGGAGCCCCAACTCGGCTTACTTTTCGAGTTACAGCCGGTCAAAGTTGAAACTTTAAAGGGCCATATCTCCGGAACCAAGCCGAGTTGGGGCCCCATACACCCGGCGTGGGGGGCCCTCCTAGAGGCCCCCAATACCCCCGAGTGTGGAGCCCCAACTCGGCTTACTTTTCGAGTTACAGCCGGTCAAAGTTGAAACTTTAAAGGGCCATATCTCCGGAACCAAGCCGAGTTGGGGCCCCATACACCCGGCGTGGGGGGCCCTCCTAGAGGCCCCCAATACCCCCGAGTGTGGAGCCCCAACTCGGCTTACTTTTCGAGTTACAGCCGGTCAAAGTTGAAACTTTAAAGGGCCATATCTCCGGAACCAAGCCGAGTTGGGGCCCCATACACCCGGCGTGGGGGGCCCTCCTAGAGGCCCCCAATACCCCCGAGTGTGGAGCCCCAACTCGGCTTACTTTTCGAGTTACACCCGGTCAAAGTTGAAACTTTAAAGGGCCATATCTCCGGAACCAAGCCGAGTTGGGGCCCCATACACCCGGCGTGGGGGGCCCTCCTAGAGGCCCCCAATACCCCCGAGTGTGGAGCCCCAACTCGGCTTACTTTTCGAGTTACACCCGGTCAAAGCTGGACAGGAAGTGGCCGTATCTCGGGACCGGAAGGTCCCCGTGGCTCGGGACGGCGGGAGGAGCAAGGTCCCCGAGAGCGGGCCCCGCACCCGCCGCCGCGAGCCGCTGGGACCTCCCGGTCCCGAGATGGGCCCCGTTACGCGCGGGCGACTTTCGGAGAAAACGGCCCGTATCTCGGAGAGGGGAGGTCCCAGCGGCTCGCCCTTTCGGGTGTCGGGGGCTCCCCACGGGCCCTCTCGGACCCCGCCTCCCCCGGGCCCCTGGGACCTTTCCTTCCCAGGCGCCCCCCCGACACGTCGGGCCCCTTTTCTCCGGGACCCGGGGGCCCCGGAGCTCGGGGGCGGGCTCTTTGCGAGGGGCCCGCCGGGACGCCACACTTGACCCGAGTCCGGTGTCTCTGGGCCCCCGGGTCCCCGAGCTACGTGCGTTCGAATTCGGGGCCCTTTTCCGGGCCCGAAAATCCCTCAAAGTCCGAAAACGTGCAGCGGGCGGGGACTTCCGGGGCCCCGGAGGCTCTGACGGCACACCCAGGGAGGTGCACCGTCCTCGGGCACGGCCAGGTGGCCCCCCCCCCGGGGTCCTGGAAGTCCCCCCGCCCCCCGGAGACACCCACACCCACCCACCGGACGGGAAGATTCCGTTTTTCGCCGATATCTCGAAGACGGCCGGGCGAAAAAATTTCAAACTCGGGTCTTCCGTAGGCCTCGAGGGGCCCTATCCAAAGAGGCCACCCGCGTCCCCGGGGGCCTCGGGGTCAGGGAGTTAGGCCCGGTCAAAGGCGCGGCGTTTTTTGGCTTATATCTCGCGAACCCCTGGGCCAATCTTCCCCAAACTCGAATCGACCGTAGTGCCGGACGGGGCCTTTCGAAAGAGCCCACCCACGAGGTCCAACTCGCCCGGGTCCCCGAGTTATAGCCGTTCAAAGTCGGGGGTCCCGGCGAACGGCGATCCGGTAGGGGGCGTCCCCGGGGCCCGCCGCCGCCCTGGTTCGAGCGAGGGCCCCCGTGGGACCTCGCCACCCAAATTTGAGCTCTCTGGGCCTTCGCGTCGCGGAGATACGGGCGATTTTCTCCCGGGATCGTGACGTCATCGGCGGGCGCCATTTCAGAGCGCGGCCGAGGGTTTTCGGCCGATATCTCCGCGAATACTCGACCAAAAACGACGAAACGCATATGGACGCGTTCAGCTCGGCGAGACGGTTCGAATGAGCCCGGCCTCGGCCGGGCACGTCGAGTTTTCGGCGAGATATTTGCGTTTTTCCGCTTCCGGGGCGCTTTGGGGGCCCGTATCTCGGGCCCCCGGGGGCCCACGGGGCTGGGGGCGGTCTCATTCGAAAGGTCTCGTCCCGTTCTCCAGCCCATAAAAATTTGGCGTCGATCGGAGCCGCCTTCGGCGAGCTACGGTCGTTTGAAGCCCCGTGCAGTGGGGTTACCGTCCTTCAAACAGCCGCCGCTCGCAGGGGGAGTCCCGGGGAGGCATGGTTGCCTGTATGACTTGGGCTTAGAGCACCCAGCCCCGCGCTCCTGGAGGAACCTCCGGTGCACAGGGTCTGCTGCAACCAGCCACGTGGGTTTTGAGGGGTAGGGGAGCGTGCGCTCTCCTCCCCGGGCGGGCGGCCGGGCCCTGGGGGCTCGCGCCTCCACGGAGGGACCTCGCTCCCGGGGCTTCGTCCCCGGGGCTCGGGGACTCCGTGGCGGCTCGGCCCCCGGGGTTCGACCCCGCTCGCTCGCTCCAAAACCCAAGTCCAAAACGTGGGGTTGCACGGGAGCTCCGGGCGCGACGGGTCTCCACGCACGGCCCCGGGGAGGGAGCTCCGACCCGGGCCGGAGGCAGATTCGCCCCCTGCCCCCCGGCTGTCCGCCCGGAGCCGAGACGGTCCTAAAACGGGCCTTGGGGGTGATGTAGAAGGGTAACGCTCACCCAACCAGGACTCACACAAACCGATCTGCATCCCAGGCAGGGTGCGGGTCTCCTGGGCACGAATAAAGCCCGATGCCCCGTGGGTGATGTTGGCCCTGGCCACTCAAGGCACTCACCCAAGCCAGAGAGGGTGCACTCTGGCTGGGGAAGCAGATTCAATCTCTGCTGTGGTGGAGCTCTGGAAAAACGCGAAACCTCCAGGAAAAGACGGCCCGATTTCTCTGAAAAGTGCATCCCAGGCAGGGTGCGGGTCTCCTGGGCACGAATAAAGCCCGATGCCCCGTGGGTGATTTTGGCCCTGGCCACTCAAGGCACTCACCCAAGCCAGAGAGGGTGCACTCTGGCTGGGGAAGCAGATTCAATCTCTGCTGTGGTGGAGCTCTGGAAAAACGCGAAACCTCCAGGAAAAGACGGCCCGATTTCTCTGAAAAGTGCATCCCAGGCAGGGTGCGGGTCTCATGGGCACGAATAAAGCCCGATGCCCGTGGGTGATGTTGGCCCTGGCCACTCAAGGCACTCACCCAAGCCAGAGAGGGTGCACTCTGGCTGGGGAAGCAGATTCAATCTCTGCTGTGGTGGAGCTCTGGAAAAACGCGAAACCTCCAGGAAAAGACGGCCCGATTTCTCTGAAAAGTGCATCCCAGGCAGGGTGCGGGTCTCCTGGGCACGAATAAAGCCCGATGCCCCGTGGGTGATGTTGGCCCTGGCCACTCAAGGCACTCACCCAAGCCAGAGAGGGTGCACTCTGGCTGGGGAAGCAGATTCAATCTCTGCTGTGGTGGAGCTCTGGAAAAACGCGAAACCTCCAGGAAAAGACGGCCCGGTTTCTCTGAAAAGTGCATCCCAGGCAGGGTGCGGGTCTCATGGGCACGAATAAAGCCCGATGCCCGTGGGTGATGTTGGCCCTGGCCACTCAAGGCACCACTCACCCAAGCCAGAGAGGGTGCACTCTGGCTGGGGAAGCAGATTCAATCTCTGCTGTGGTGGAGCTCTGAAAAACACGAAAACCTCCAGGGAAAAGACGGCCCGGTTTCTCTGAAAAGTGCATCCCAGGCAGGGTGCGGGTCTCCTGGGCAAGAACGAAGCCCAATGCCCACCTTGAAACGGAGCCTGGGCTCGACTCTGAAGCCCAGATCTCGAAAAACGACAAAGTACAAAAAGGTGCGGTGGCTCCAAACCTCCATGCCCTCAGACCTCCCTGGCCAGCCCAGGGAGGGTGGCCCGTCCTGGGCCAGACTCAGATTTCCCCCGCCACCCCTGGAGCTCCGCCTGGAGCGAAGACGGTCCTAAAACGGACCATGGGGCTCTTGTAGAGGATGAGGGAGGGAGAGAGGGGCCTTCAGAGAGCCCCTTGGCCGGCTTGACTCTGGAGTCGAATTTGGAAAAATAGACAAAGTCCATAAACGTGCTGTTGGTTCGGACCTCCAGGGCACTCAAGGCACTCACCCAAGCCAGAGAGGGTGCACTCTGGCTGGGGAAGAGGATTCAATCTCTGCTGTGGTGGAGCTCTGAAAAACACGAGAACCTCCAGGAAAAGGCGGCCCGGTTTCTCTGAAAAGTGCATCCCAGGCAGGGTGCGGGTCTCCTGGGCAAGAACGAAGCCCAATGCCCACCTTGAAACGGAGCCTGGGCTCGACTCTGAAGCCCAGATCTCGAAAAACGACAAAGTACAAAAAATGTGCGGTGGCTCCAAACCTCCATGCCCTCAGACCTCCCTGGCCAGCCCAGGGAGGGTGGCCCGTCCTGGGCCAGATTCAGATTCGCCCGCCACCCCTGGAGCTCCGCCTGGAGCGAAGACGGTCCTAAAACGGGCCTTCGGGGATGTATGAGAGAGGGGAAGCGTGGTGGTGGCAAACACAGAGGACCCCCTACCAGCGATCAGACCGTCGTGAGTCCCACTCAGAGTCACTCTGGGTGGGCATGTAAAAATCCAGATTACGCCGCGCTGGAGCTCTGGAAGTTACGAGACCTCCAGGAAAAGACAGGCTGGTTTTCTGAAAAGTGCACCCCAGGCAGGGTGCATCTTTTCCTGGGCACGAGCCCAGCGCACATGGTGTGGTGGTCCGGCTCTGGTGCCAAAGTTTGGGGGAAAAAATAGACAGAGTCCAATAACGTGGTGTGGTTCCAAAGCTCCATGCCCTCAGACCTCCCTGGCCAGCCCAGGGAGGGTGGCCCGTCCTGGGCCAGATTCAGATTCGCCCGCCACCCCTGGAGCTCCGCCTGGAGCGAAGACGGTCCTGAAAACGGGCCTTCGGGGATGTATGAGAGAGGGGGAAGCGTGGTGGTGGCAAACACAGAGGACCCCTACCAGCGATCAGACCGTCGTGAGTCCCACTCAGACTCACTCTGGGTGGGCATATAAAATCCAGACTACGCCCCGTCGGAGCTCTGGAAGTACGAGACCTCCAGGAAAAGACAGGCTGGTTTTCTGAAAAGTGCACCCCAGGCAGGGTGCATCTTTCCTGGGCACGAGCCCGGCGCACGTGGCGGGGTCCGGCTCTGGTGCCAAAAAAATTGAGAAAAATCGACTAAGTCCAATGGCGTGACGTGGGTTCAAAGCCCCATGGTCTCAGACCTCCCTGGCCAGCCCAGGGAGGGTGGCCCGTCCTGGGCCAGAGTCAGATTCGCCCGACACCCCCTGGAGCTCGACCTGGAGGGAAGACGGTCCTAAAACGGGCCTTCGGGGCTGTATGGAAGAGGGCAAGTGTGGTGGTGCAAAACACAGAGCACCCCCTACCATTGATCAGACCGTCGTGAGTCCCACTCAGACTCGCTCTGGGTGGGCATATAAAATCCAGACTACGCCCCCCCGTCGGAGCTCTGGAAGTACGAGACCTCCAGGAAAAGACAGGCCGGTTTTATGTAAAGTGCACCCCAGGCAGGGTGCGTCTTTCCTGGGCACGAGCCCGGCGCGCGTGGCGGGGTCCGGCTCTGGTGCCAAAAAATTTGAGTAAAATCGACTAAGTCCAATGACGTGGTGTGGTTCTAAAGCTCCATGGTCTCAGACCTCCCTGGCCAGCCCAGGGAGGGTGGCCCCGTCCTGGGCCAGAGTCAGATTCGCCCGACACCCCCTGGAGCTCGACCTGGAGGGAAGACGGTCCTAAAACGGGCCTTCGGGGCTGTATGGAAGAGGGCAAGTGTGGTGGTGCAAAACACAGAGCACCCCCTACCATTGATCAGACCGTCGTGAGTCCCACTCAGACTCGCTCTGGGTGGGCATATAAAATCCAGACTGCGCCCCCGTCGGAGCTCTGGAAGTACGAGACCTCCAGGAAAAGACGGGCTGGTTTTATGGAAAAAGTGCACCCCAGGCATATGCTTGTCGAACGGTCGGTCTGGGTAAACGGCGAGTGTCCGTGCTGTTGCGTGCGAACGAGATTCCCAATGCTAACGAACCTCCCCCGGCTGGCGACCGGGGAGAGCGCCTCGTTTTCGGGCACGAGCGAATGCGTCTGCCTGGCGGAGCCCCCGTCGGTGCCGAGGTGGTCCTGAGACGGGCCTTCGGGGTTTTGTCGAGGAAGGGGACAAGCGCCCCAATCGGACAAGGCGACGGGCTAAAAAATGGTGCTCGGTATCGGTTTCTGACATCCAGGCGGGGATGCGTCATCTGGGGTCGGCAGGCAGGCAGGCAGGCGGTCACCAGGGCGCTCTGGAGGAAAAGGCCCCCCCTCCGGAAAAAAAGGACAGAGTCCGTAAACGTGAAGTCGAAAGAGTTCCCCAGGGCCGGCCCGTCTCCATGGCCGGTGACCTGGGTGGGTGCCTCGGACCCGGGGCGAGACGGTATCGGTGGGCGTGAACGGAGCACCCGTCGGTGCCGAGACGGTCCTAAAACGGGCCTTCGGGGTTTTGTCGAGGAAGGGGACGAGAGCCCCGCTCGGACAAGGTGACGGACCAAAAAAAAAAGCGTTGCTCGGTATCGGTTTCCGACATCCTGGGGAGGATGCGTCGTCTGGGGTCGGCAGGCAGGCGGTAACCAGGGCGCTCTGGAGGAAAA
>NC_142770.1:50115321-50117481 GCF_988280905.1 Pimephales promelas | reverse complement strand
CCGAGTTGGGGCTCCACACTCGGGGGTATTGGGGGCCTCTAGGAGGGCCCCCCACGCCGGGTGTATGGGGCCCCAACTCGGCTTGGTTCCGGAGATATGCCCGTTTGAAGTTGCAACTTCTACCCAGTCTAATAATCCCAAAATAATAATTAAATAAAAAAAAAAATAATAATAAAAATAAAAATAAGCCGAGTTGGGGCTCCACACTCTGGGCCTGGGGGGCACCACTAGGAGATCCCCCTGTGCCCAGAGCGTGGAGCCCCGAATCGGCTTTCCACACCACTCACACCGGTTTCTGACTACCTTAAGAGAGTCATTGTTAGTCGCGCAGTTTACCCGACTCTGGGAACCGGGGCTTTGGGCTTGGGGGAGACCCACCGCTCGCCCCCTAACACGTCGGGGGGGACCAGGGGGCACCCGCCTGGACCCCCTCAGCCCCACTTCGGAGAACCAGAACGCTGGCCAGGGACCCCCACGGCGGTTGAAGTTTGAACTTCTACCCGGTGCATCCCGAAAAATTGAAAAAATAAAATAAAATAAGATAATAATAATAATAATAATAATAATTTTAAAAAAAATAAGCCGAGTTGGGGCTCCACACTCTGGGCCTGGGGTGGACCACTAGGAGATCCCCCTGTGCCCAGAGCGTGGAGCCCCAACTCGGCTTTCCACACCACTCACACCGGTTCCTGCCTACCTTAAGAGAGTCAAAGTTACTCCCGCAGTTTACCCGACTCTGGGAACCGGGGCTTTGGGCTTGGGGGAGACCCACCGCTCGCCCCCTAACACGTCGGGGGGACCAGGGGGCACCCGCCTGGACCACCTCCTGCCCGACTCGGAGAACCAGAGCTCTGGCCAGGGGACCCCCACGGCGGTTGAAGTTTGAACTTCTACCCGGTGCATCCCGAAAAATTGAAAAAATAAAATAAAATAAGATAAAAAAAAAAATAATAATAATAATAATAATTTTAAAAAAAAAATAAGCCGAGTTGGGGCTCCACACTCTGGGCCTGGGGTGGACCACTAGGAGATCCACCTGTGCCCAGAACATGGAGCCCCAACTCGGCTTTCCACACCACTCACACCGGTTCCTGCCTACCTTAAGAGAGTCAAAGTTACTCCCGCAGTTTACCCGACTCTGGGAACCGGGGCTTTGGGCTTGGGGGAGACCCACCGCTTGCCCCCTAACACGTCGGGGGGACCAGGGGGCACCCGCCTGGACCACCTCCTGCCCGACTCGGAGAACCAGAGCCCTGGGCAGGGACCCCCATCGCCGTACCCCCTCCTGCCCGACTCGGAGAACCAGAGCCCTGGGCAGGGACCCCCACCGCCGTACCCCCTCCTGCCCGACTCGGAGAACCAGAGCCCTGGGCAGGGACCCCCACCGCCGTACACCCTCCTGCCCGACTCGGAGAACCAGAGCCCTGGGCAGGGACCCCCACCGCCGTACACCCCTCTGCCCGACTCGGAGAACCAGAGCCCTGGGCAGGGACCCCCACCGCCGTACCCCCTCCTGCCCGACTCGGAGAACCAGAGCCCTGGGCAGGGACCCCCACCGCCGTACCCCCTCCTGCCCGACTCGGAGAACCAGAGCCCTGGGCAGGGACCCCCACCGCCGTACACCCTCCTGCCCGACTCGGAGAACCAGAGCCCTGGGCAGGGACCCCCACCGCCGTACACCCCTCTGCCCGACTCGGAGAACCAGAGCCCTGGGCAGGGACCCCCACCGCCGTACACCCTCCTGCCCGACTCGGAGAACCAGAGCCCTGGGCAGGGACCCCCACCGCCGTACACCCTCCTGCCCGACTCGGAGAACCAGAGCCCTGGGCAGGGACCCCCACCGCCGTACACCCCTCTGCCCGACTCGGAGAACCAGAGCCCTGGGCAGGGACCCCCACCGCCGTACACCCCTCTGCCCGACTCGGAGAACCAGAGCCCTGGGCAGGGACCCCCACCGCCGTACACCCCTCTGCCCGACTCGGAGAACCAGAGCTCCTGCACAGCTCTGGCCTACACCCTCACCAGCCCACCGGCCGAACCCGGGGGTCCCACACTTAAGCCCGGGCATTACTGTCCCAGCCAGCCCGCGCGGCGAAAGAACCGAGCCACTGGTAACCCAAAATCGACTTAGGTTTTGGCCGGGTATTTTGCTTCCCCCGG
>NC_142770.1:50100321-50105321 GCF_988280905.1 Pimephales promelas | reverse complement strand
ACTTCCAGAGCTCCGACGGGGCGTAGTCTGGATTTTATATGCCCACCCAGAGTGAGTCTGAGTGGGACTCACGACGGTCTGATCGCTGGTAGGGGTCCTCTGTGTTTGCCACCACCACGCTTCCCCCTCTCTCATACATCCCCGAAGGCCCGTTTTAGGACCGTCTTCGCTCCAGGCGGAGCTCCAGGGGTGGCGGGCGAATCTGAATCTGGCCCAGGACGGGCCACCCTCCCTGGGCTGGCCAGGGAGGTCTGAGGGCATGGAGCTTTGGAACCACACCACGTTATTGGACTCTGTCTATTTTTTCCCCCAAACTTTGGCACCAGAGCCGGACCACCACACCATGTGCGCTGGGCTCGTGCCCAGGAAAAGATGCACCCTGCCTGGGGTGCACTTTTCAGAAAACCAGCCTGTCTTTTCCTGGAGGTCTCGTAACTTCCAGAGCTCCAGCGCGGCGTAATCTGGATTTTTACATGCCCACCCAGAGTGACTCTGAGTGGGACTCACGACGGTCTGATCGCTGGTAGGGGGTCCTCTGTGTTTGCCACCACCACGCTTCCCCTCTCTCATACATCCCCGAAGGCCCGTTTTAGGACCGTCTTCGCTCCAGGCGGAGCTCCAGGGGTGGCGGGCGAATCTGAATCTGGCCCAGGACGGGCCACCCTCCCTGGGCTGGCCAGGGAGGTCTGAGGGCATGGAGGTTTGGAGCCACCGCACATTTTTTGTACTTTGTCGTTTTTCGAGATCTGGGCTTCAGAGTCGAGCCCAGGCTCCGTTTCAAGGTGGGCATTGGGCTTCGTTCTTGCCCAGGAGACCCGCACCCTGCCTGGGATGCACTTTTCAGAGAAACCGGGCCGCCTTTTCCTGGAGGTTCTCGTGTTTTTCAGAGCTCCACCACAGCAGAGATTGAATCCTCTTCCCCAGCCAGAGTGCACCCTCTCTGGCTTGGGTGAGTGCCTTGAGTGCCCTGGAGGTCCGAACCAACAGCACGTTTATGGACTTTGTCTATTTTTCCAAATTCGACTCCAGAGTCAAGCCGGCCAAGGGGCTCTCTGAAGGCCCCTCTCTCCCTCCCTCATCCTCTACAAGAGCCCCATGGTCCGTTTTAGGACCGTCTTCGCTCCAGGCGGAGCTCCAGGGGTGGCGGGGGAAATCTGAGTCTGGCCCAGGACGGGCCACCCTCCCTGGGCTGGCCAGGGAGGTCTGAGGGCATGGAGGTTTGGAGCCACCGCACCTTTTTGTACTTTGTCGTTTTTCGAGATCTGGGCTTCAGAGTCGAGCCCAGGCTCCGTTTCAAGGTGGGCATTGGGCTTCGTTCTTGCCCAGGAGACCCGCACCCTGCCTGGGATGCACTTTTCAGAGAAACCGGGCCGTCTTTTCCCTGGAGGTTTTCGTGTTTTTCAGAGCTCCACCACAGCAGAGATTGAATCTGCTTCCCCAGCCAGAGTGCACCCTCTCTGGCTTGGGTGAGTGGTGCCTTGAGTGGCCAGGGCCAACATCACCCACGGGCATCGGGCTTTATTCGTGCCCATGAGACCCGCACCCTGCCTGGGATGCACTTTTCAGAGAAACCGGGCCGTCTTTTCCTGGAGGTTTCGCGTTTTTCCAGAGCTCCACCACAGCAGAGATTGAATCTGCTTCCCCAGCCAGAGTGCACCCTCTCTGGCTTGGGTGAGTGCCTTGAGTGGCCAGGGCCAACATCACCCACGGGGCATCGGGCTTTATTCGTGCCCAGGAGACCCGCACCCTGCCTGGGATGCACTTTTCAGAGAAATCGGGCCGTCTTTTCCTGGAGGTTTCGCGTTTTTCCAGAGCTCCACCACAGCAGAGATTGAATCTGCTTCCCCAGCCAGAGTGCACCCTCTCTGGCTTGGGTGAGTGCCTTGAGTGGCCAGGGCCAACATCACCCACGGGCATCGGGCTTTATTCGTGCCCATGAGACCCGCACCCTGCCTGGGATGCACTTTTCAGAGAAATCGGGCCGTCTTTTCCTGGAGGTTTCGCGTTTTTCCAGAGCTCCACCACAGCAGAGATTGAATCTGCTTCCCCAGCCAGAGTGCACCCTCTCTGGCTTGGGTGAGTGCCTTGAGTGGCCAGGGCCAAAATCACCCACGGGGCATCGGGCTTTATTCGTGCCCAGGAGACCCGCACCCTGCCTGGGATGCACTTTTCAGAGAAATCGGGCCGTCTTTTCCTGGAGGTTTCGCGTTTTTCCAGAGCTCCACCACAGCAGAGATTGAATCTGCTTCCCCAGCCAGAGTGCACCCTCTCTGGCTTGGGTGAGTGCCTTGAGTGGCCAGGGCCAACATCACCCACGGGGCATCGGGCTTTATTCGTGCCCAGGAGACCCGCACCCTGCCTGGGATGCAGATCGGTTTGTGTGAGTCCTGGTTGGGTGAGCGTTACCCTTCTACATCACCCCCAAGGCCCGTTTTAGGACCGTCTCGGCTCCGGGCGGACAGCCGGGGGGCAGGGGGCGAATCTGCCTCCGGCCCGGGTCGGAGCTCCCTCCCCGGGGCCGTGCGTGGAGACCCGTCGCGCCCGGAGCTCCCGTGCAACCCCACGTTTTGGACTTGGGTTTTGGAGCGAGCGAGCGGGGTCGAACCCCGGGGGCCGAGCCGCCACGGAGTCCCCGAGCCCCGGGGACGAAGCCCCGGGAGCGAGGTCCCTCCGTGGAGGCGCGAGCCCCCAGGGCCCGGCCGCCCGCCCGGGGAGGAGAGCGCACGCTCCCCTACCCCTCAAAACCCACGTGGCTGGTTGCAGCAGACCCTGTGCACCGGAGGTTCCTCCAGGAGCGCGGGGCTGGGTGCTCTAAGCCCAAGTCATACAGGCAACCATGCCTCCCCGGGACTCCCCCTGCGAGCGGCGGCTGTTTGAAGGACGGTAACCCCACTGCACGGGGCTTCAAACGACCGTAGCTCGCCGAAGGCGGCTCCGATCGACGCCAAATTTTTATGGGCTGGAGAACGGGACGAGACCTTTCGAATGAGACCGCCCCCAGCCCCGTGGGCCCCCGGGGGCCCGAGATACGGGCCCCCAAAGCGCCCCGGAAGCGGAAAAACGCAAATATCTCGCCGAAAACTCGACGTGCCCGGCCGAGGCCGGGCTCATTCGAACCGTCTCGCCGAGCTGAACGCGTCCATATGCGTTTCGTCGTTTTTGGTCGAGTATTCGCGGAGATATCGGCCGAAAACCCTCGGCCGCGCTCTGAAATGGCGCCCGCCGATGACGTCACGATCCCGGGAGAAAATCGCCCGTATCTCCGCGACGCGAAGGCCCAGAGAGCTCAAATTTGGGTGGCGAGGTCCCACGGGGGCCCTCGCTCGAACCAGGGCGGCGGCGGGCCCCGGGGACGCCCCCTACCGGATCGCCGTTCGCCGGGACCCCCGACTTTGAACGGCTATAACTCGGGGACCCGGGCGAGTTGGACCTCGTGGGTGGGCTCTTTCGAAAGGCCCCGTCCGGCACTACGGTCGATTCGAGTTTGGGGAAGATTGGCCCAGGGGTTCGCGAGATATAAGCCAAAAAACGCCGCGCCTTTGACCGGGCCTAACTCCCTGACCCCGAGGCCCCCGGGGACGCGGGTGGCCTCTTTGGATAGGGCCCCTCGAGGCCTACGGAAGACCCGAGTTTGAAATTTTTTCGCCCGGCCGTCTTCGAGATATCGGCGAAAAACGGAATCTTCCCGTCCGGTGGGTGGGTGTGGGTGTCTCCGGGGGGCGGGGGGACTTCCAGGACCCCGGGGGGGGGGCCACCTGGCCGTGCCCGAGGACGGTGCACCTCCCTGGGTGTGCCGTCAGAGCCTCCGGGGCCCCGGAAGTCCCCGCCCGCTGCACGTTTTCGGACTTTGAGGGATTTTCGGGCCCGGAAAAGGGCCCCGAATTCGAACGCACGTAGCTCGGGGACCCGGGGGCCCAGAGACACCGGACTCGGGTCAAGTGTGGCGTCCCGGCGGGCCCCTCGCAAAGAGCCCGCCCCCGAGCTCCGGGGCCCCCGGGTCCCGGAGAAAAGGGGCCCGACGTGTCGGGGGGGCGCCCGGGAAGGAAAGGTCCCAGGGGCCCGGGGGAGGCGGGTTCCGAGAGGGCCCGTGGGGAGCCCCCGACACCCGAAAGGGCGAGCCGCTGGGACCTCCCCTCTCCGAGATACGGGCCGTTTTCTCCGAAAGTCGCCCGCGCGTAACGGGGCCCATCTCGGGACCGGGAGGTCCCAGCGGCTCGCGGCGGCGGGTGCGGGGCCCGCTCTCGGGGACCTTGCTCCTCCCGCCGTCCCGAGCCACGGGGACCTTCCGGTCCCGAGATACGGCCACTTCCTGTCCAGCTTTGACCGGGTGTAACTCGAAAAGTAAGCCGAGTTGGGGCTCCACACTCGGGGCTATTGGGGGCCTCTGGGAGGGCCCCACACGCCGGGTGTATGGGGCCCCAACTCGGCTTGGTTCCGGAGATATGGCCCTTTAAAGTTTCAACTTTGACCGGCTGTAACTCGAAAAGTGAGCCGAGTTGGGGCTCCACACTCGGGGGTATTGGGGGCCTCTAGGAGGGCCCCCCACGCCGGGTGTATGGGGCCCCAACTCGGCTTGGTTCCGGAGATATGGCCCTTTAAAGTTTCAACTTTGACCGGCTGTAACTCGAAAAGTGAGCCGAGTTGGGGCTCCACACTCGGGGGTATTGGGGGCCTCTAGGAGGGCCCCCCACGCCGGGTGTATGGGGCCCCAACTCGGCTTGGTTCCGGAGATATGGCCCTTTAAAGTTTCAACTTTGACCGGCTGTAACTCGAAAAGTAAGCCGAGTTGGGGCTCCACACTCGGGGGTATTGGGGGCCTCTAGGAGGGCCCCCCACGCCGGGTGTATGGGGCCCCAACTCGGCTTGGTTCCGGAGATATGGCCCTTTAAAGTTTCAACTTTGACCGGCTGTAACTCGAAAAGTAAGCCGAGTTGGGGCTCCACACTCGGGGGTATTGGGGGCCTCTAGGAGGGCCCCCCACGCCGGGTGTATGGGGCCCC
>NC_142770.1:50082821-50090321 GCF_988280905.1 Pimephales promelas | reverse complement strand
GGGTGCCTTTCGGGCGGGGGAGGCGCGGGTGCGAAGAGCCGGCTCGAAGACTGGGAGGGTGGGGGGATGTGTCGAGCCCCCCGATCCGCTCGCCGTCCGATCCGACCGACGCGACCGCGTCCTCCGCCCGCCGTGGCGGACGTTCGTTTCAGACGGGTCTTCTGAGTCTCCCGAGGTCGACGCGGCCTGCTTTCCCCGGAGGGAGGCCGCGTCTAGAGTCGACGCGCAGAGCGGGGAGGAGCAAGCTGCCCATAGCGGTCTCTCGACCGGGCAGGGGCCGTCCCCAGGCGCGTCCGAAGTTCCAATCGATCAGGCTAAACACCCCTCGCGTCGACGGCCCGGGAGGAGGGGGTGCGCTCCTCTCGGGCCCCGGGGGGTGGGCAACCCGGAGGCGCCCGTCACACGGAGATCCGTTACCTTGTCCGAGCGGGGCGTTTGTCCCCTCCTCGACAAAACCCCGAAGGCCCGTTTTAGGACCGTCTTGGCACCGACGGAAGCTCCGCCGCGCCCACCGATACCGTCTCGCCCCGGGCACGAAGCGCCCTCCCGGGTGACCGGCCCGGGAGGCGGGCCGTCCTGGTAAACTCTTTCGACTTCACGTTTAGGGACTCTGTCCCTTTTTTCCGGAGGGGGGCCTTTTCCTCCAGAGCGCCCTGGTTACCGCCTGCCTGCCGACCCCAGACGACGCATCCTCCCCAGGATGTCGGAAACCGATACCGAGCAACGCTTTTTTTTTTGGTCCGTCACCTTGTCCGAGCGGGGCTCTCGTCCCCTTCCTCGACAAAACCCCGAAGGCCCGTTTTAGGACCGTCTCGGCACCGACGGGTGCTCCGTTCACGCCCACCGATACCGTCTCGCCCCGGGTCCGAGGCACCCACCCAGGTCACCGGCCATGGAGACGGGCCGGCCCTGGGGAACTCTTTCGACTTCACGTTTACGGACTCTGTCCTTTTTTTCCGGAGGGGGGGCCTTTTCCTCCAGAGCGCCCTGGTGACCGCCTGCCTGCCTGCCTGCCGACCCCAGATGACGCATCCCCGCCTGGATGTCAGAAACCGATACCGAGCACCATTTTTTAGCCCGTCGCCTTGTCCGATTGGGGCGCTTGTCCCCTTCCTCGACAAAACCCCGAAGGCCCGTCTCAGGACCACCTCGGCACCGACGGGGGCTCCGCCAGGCAGACGCATTCGCTCGTGCCCGAAAACGAGGCGCTCTCCCCGGTCGCCAGCCGGGGGAGGTTCGTTAGCATTGGGAATCTCGTTCGCACGCAACAGCACGGACACTCGCCGTTTACCCAGACCGACCGTTCGACAAGCATATGCCTGGGGTGCACTTTTTCCATAAAACCAGCCCGTCTTTTCCTGGAGGTCTCGTACTTCCAGAGCTCCGACGGGGGCGCAGTCTGGATTTTATATGCCCACCCAGAGCGAGTCTGAGTGGGACTCACGACGGTCTGATCAATGGTAGGGGGTGCTCTGTGTTTTGCACCACCACACTTGCCCTCTTCCATACAGCCCCGAAGGCCCGTTTTAGGACCGTCTTCCCTCCAGGTCGAGCTCCAGGGGGTGTCGGGCGAATCTGACTCTGGCCCAGGACGGGGCCACCCTCCCTGGGCTGGCCAGGGAGGTCTGAGACCATGGAGCTTTAGAACCACACCACGTCATTGGACTTAGTCGATTTTACTCAAATTTTTTGGCACCAGAGCCGGACCCCGCCACGCGCGCCGGGCTCGTGCCCAGGAAAGACGCACCCTGCCTGGGGTGCACTTTACATAAAACCGGCCTGTCTTTTCCTGGAGGTCTCGTACTTCCAGAGCTCCGACGGGGGGGCGTAGTCTGGATTTTATATGCCCACCCAGAGCGAGTCTGAGTGGGACTCACGACGGTCTGATCAATGGTAGGGGGTGCTCTGTGTTTTGCACCACCACACTTGCCCTCTTCCATACAGCCCCGAAGGCCCGTTTTAGGACCGTCTTCCCTCCAGGTCGAGCTCCAGGGGGTGTCGGGCGAATCTGACTCTGGCCCAGGACGGGCCACCCTCCCTGGGCTGGCCAGGGAGGTCTGAGACCATGGGGCTTTGAACCCACGTCACGCCATTGGACTTAGTCGATTTTTCTCAATTTTTTTGGCACCAGAGCCGGACCCCGCCACGTGCGCCGGGCTCGTGCCCAGGAAAGATGCACCCTGCCTGGGGTGCACTTTTCAGAAAACCAGCCTGTCTTTTCCTGGAGGTCTCGTACTTCCAGAGCTCCGACGGGGCGTAGTCTGGATTTTATATGCCCACCCAGAGTGAGTCTGAGTGGGACTCACGACGGTCTGATCGCTGGTAGGGGTCCTCTGTGTTTGCCACCACCACGCTTCCCCCTCTCTCATACATCCCCGAAGGCCCGTTTTAGGACCGTCTTCGCTCCAGGCGGAGCTCCAGGGGTGGCGGGCGAATCTGAATCTGGCCCAGGACGGGCCACCCTCCCTGGGCTGGCCAGGGAGGTCTGAGGGCATGGAGCTTTGGAACCACACCACGTTATTGGACTCTGTCTATTTTTTCCCCCAAACTTTGGCACCAGAGCCGGACCACCACACCATGTGCGCTGGGCTCGTGCCCAGGAAAAGATGCACCCTGCCTGGGGTGCACTTTTCAGAAAACCAGCCTGTCTTTTCCTGGAGGTCTCGTAACTTCCAGAGCTCCAGCGCGGCGTAATCTGGATTTTTACATGCCCACCCAGAGTGACTCTGAGTGGGACTCACGACGGTCTGATCGCTGGTAGGGGGTCCTCTGTGTTTGCCACCACCACGCTTCCCCTCTCTCATACATCCCCGAAGGCCCGTTTTAGGACCGTCTTCGCTCCAGGCGGAGCTCCAGGGGTGGCGGGCGAATCTGAATCTGGCCCAGGACGGGCCACCCTCCCTGGGCTGGCCAGGGAGGTCTGAGGGCATGGAGGTTTGGAGCCACCGCACATTTTTTGTACTTTGTCGTTTTTCGAGATCTGGGCTTCAGAGTCGAGCCCAGGCTCCGTTTCAAGGTGGGCATTGGGCTTCGTTCTTGCCCAGGAGACCCGCACCCTGCCTGGGATGCACTTTTCAGAGAAACCGGGCCGCCTTTTCCTGGAGGTTCTCGTGTTTTTCAGAGCTCCACCACAGCAGAGATTGAATCCTCTTCCCCAGCCAGAGTGCACCCTCTCTGGCTTGGGTGAGTGCCTTGAGTGCCCTGGAGGTCCGAACCAACAGCACGTTTATGGACTTTGTCTATTTTTCCAAATTCGACTCCAGAGTCAAGCCGGCCAAGGGGCTCTCTGAAGGCCCCTCTCTCCCTCCCTCATCCTCTACAAGAGCCCCATGGTCCGTTTTAGGACCGTCTTCGCTCCAGGCGGAGCTCCAGGGGTGGCGGGGGAAATCTGAGTCTGGCCCAGGACGGGCCACCCTCCCTGGGCTGGCCAGGGAGGTCTGAGGGCATGGAGGTTTGGAGCCACCGCACCTTTTTGTACTTTGTCGTTTTTCGAGATCTGGGCTTCAGAGTCGAGCCCAGGCTCCGTTTCAAGGTGGGCATTGGGCTTCGTTCTTGCCCAGGAGACCCGCACCCTGCCTGGGATGCACTTTTCAGAGAAACCGGGCCGTCTTTTCCCTGGAGGTTTTCGTGTTTTTCAGAGCTCCACCACAGCAGAGATTGAATCTGCTTCCCCAGCCAGAGTGCACCCTCTCTGGCTTGGGTGAGTGGTGCCTTGAGTGGCCAGGGCCAACATCACCCACGGGCATCGGGCTTTATTCGTGCCCATGAGACCCGCACCCTGCCTGGGATGCACTTTTCAGAGAAACCGGGCCGTCTTTTCCTGGAGGTTTCGCGTTTTTCCAGAGCTCCACCACAGCAGAGATTGAATCTGCTTCCCCAGCCAGAGTGCACCCTCTCTGGCTTGGGTGAGTGCCTTGAGTGGCCAGGGCCAACATCACCCACGGGGCATCGGGCTTTATTCGTGCCCAGGAGACCCGCACCCTGCCTGGGATGCACTTTTCAGAGAAATCGGGCCGTCTTTTCCTGGAGGTTTCGCGTTTTTCCAGAGCTCCACCACAGCAGAGATTGAATCTGCTTCCCCAGCCAGAGTGCACCCTCTCTGGCTTGGGTGAGTGCCTTGAGTGGCCAGGGCCAACATCACCCACGGGCATCGGGCTTTATTCGTGCCCATGAGACCCGCACCCTGCCTGGGATGCACTTTTCAGAGAAATCGGGCCGTCTTTTCCTGGAGGTTTCGCGTTTTTCCAGAGCTCCACCACAGCAGAGATTGAATCTGCTTCCCCAGCCAGAGTGCACCCTCTCTGGCTTGGGTGAGTGCCTTGAGTGGCCAGGGCCAAAATCACCCACGGGGCATCGGGCTTTATTCGTGCCCAGGAGACCCGCACCCTGCCTGGGATGCACTTTTCAGAGAAATCGGGCCGTCTTTTCCTGGAGGTTTCGCGTTTTTCCAGAGCTCCACCACAGCAGAGATTGAATCTGCTTCCCCAGCCAGAGTGCACCCTCTCTGGCTTGGGTGAGTGCCTTGAGTGGCCAGGGCCAACATCACCCACGGGGCATCGGGCTTTATTCGTGCCCAGGAGACCCGCACCCTGCCTGGGATGCAGATCGGTTTGTGTGAGTCCTGGTTGGGTGAGCGTTACCCTTCTACATCACCCCCAAGGCCCGTTTTAGGACCGTCTCGGCTCCGGGCGGACAGCCGGGGGGCAGGGGGCGAATCTGCCTCCGGCCCGGGTCGGAGCTCCCTCCCCGGGGCCGTGCGTGGAGACCCGTCGCGCCCGGAGCTCCCGTGCAACCCCACGTTTTGGACTTGGGTTTTGGAGCGAGCGAGCGGGGTCGAACCCCGGGGGCCGAGCCGCCACGGAGTCCCCGAGCCCCGGGGACGAAGCCCCGGGAGCGAGGTCCCTCCGTGGAGGCGCGAGCCCCCAGGGCCCGGCCGCCCGCCCGGGGAGGAGAGCGCACGCTCCCCTACCCCTCAAAACCCACGTGGCTGGTTGCAGCAGACCCTGTGCACCGGAGGTTCCTCCAGGAGCGCGGGGCTGGGTGCTCTAAGCCCAAGTCATACAGGCAACCATGCCTCCCCGGGACTCCCCCTGCGAGCGGCGGCTGTTTGAAGGACGGTAACCCCACTGCACGGGGCTTCAAACGACCGTAGCTCGCCGAAGGCGGCTCCGATCGACGCCAAATTTTTATGGGCTGGAGAACGGGACGAGACCTTTCGAATGAGACCGCCCCCAGCCCCGTGGGCCCCCGGGGGCCCGAGATACGGGCCCCCAAAGCGCCCCGGAAGCGGAAAAACGCAAATATCTCGCCGAAAACTCGACGTGCCCGGCCGAGGCCGGGCTCATTCGAACCGTCTCGCCGAGCTGAACGCGTCCATATGCGTTTCGTCGTTTTTGGTCGAGTATTCGCGGAGATATCGGCCGAAAACCCTCGGCCGCGCTCTGAAATGGCGCCCGCCGATGACGTCACGATCCCGGGAGAAAATCGCCCGTATCTCCGCGACGCGAAGGCCCAGAGAGCTCAAATTTGGGTGGCGAGGTCCCACGGGGGCCCTCGCTCGAACCAGGGCGGCGGCGGGCCCCGGGGACGCCCCCTACCGGATCGCCGTTCGCCGGGACCCCCGACTTTGAACGGCTATAACTCGGGGACCCGGGCGAGTTGGACCTCGTGGGTGGGCTCTTTCGAAAGGCCCCGTCCGGCACTACGGTCGATTCGAGTTTGGGGAAGATTGGCCCAGGGGTTCGCGAGATATAAGCCAAAAAACGCCGCGCCTTTGACCGGGCCTAACTCCCTGACCCCGAGGCCCCCGGGGACGCGGGTGGCCTCTTTGGATAGGGCCCCTCGAGGCCTACGGAAGACCCGAGTTTGAAATTTTTTCGCCCGGCCGTCTTCGAGATATCGGCGAAAAACGGAATCTTCCCGTCCGGTGGGTGGGTGTGGGTGTCTCCGGGGGGCGGGGGGACTTCCAGGACCCCGGGGGGGGGGCCACCTGGCCGTGCCCGAGGACGGTGCACCTCCCTGGGTGTGCCGTCAGAGCCTCCGGGGCCCCGGAAGTCCCCGCCCGCTGCACGTTTTCGGACTTTGAGGGATTTTCGGGCCCGGAAAAGGGCCCCGAATTCGAACGCACGTAGCTCGGGGACCCGGGGGCCCAGAGACACCGGACTCGGGTCAAGTGTGGCGTCCCGGCGGGCCCCTCGCAAAGAGCCCGCCCCCGAGCTCCGGGGCCCCCGGGTCCCGGAGAAAAGGGGCCCGACGTGTCGGGGGGGCGCCCGGGAAGGAAAGGTCCCAGGGGCCCGGGGGAGGCGGGTTCCGAGAGGGCCCGTGGGGAGCCCCCGACACCCGAAAGGGCGAGCCGCTGGGACCTCCCCTCTCCGAGATACGGGCCGTTTTCTCCGAAAGTCGCCCGCGCGTAACGGGGCCCATCTCGGGACCGGGAGGTCCCAGCGGCTCGCGGCGGCGGGTGCGGGGCCCGCTCTCGGGGACCTTGCTCCTCCCGCCGTCCCGAGCCACGGGGACCTTCCGGTCCCGAGATACGGCCACTTCCTGTCCAGCTTTGACCGGGTGTAACTCGAAAAGTAAGCCGAGTTGGGGCTCCACACTCGGGGCTATTGGGGGCCTCTGGGAGGGCCCCACACGCCGGGTGTATGGGGCCCCAACTCGGCTTGGTTCCGGAGATATGGCCCTTTAAAGTTTCAACTTTGACCGGCTGTAACTCGAAAAGTGAGCCGAGTTGGGGCTCCACACTCGGGGGTATTGGGGGCCTCTAGGAGGGCCCCCCACGCCGGGTGTATGGGGCCCCAACTCGGCTTGGTTCCGGAGATATGGCCCTTTAAAGTTTCAACTTTGACCGGCTGTAACTCGAAAAGTGAGCCGAGTTGGGGCTCCACACTCGGGGGTATTGGGGGCCTCTAGGAGGGCCCCCCACGCCGGGTGTATGGGGCCCCAACTCGGCTTGGTTCCGGAGATATGGCCCTTTAAAGTTTCAACTTTGACCGGCTGTAACTCGAAAAGTAAGCCGAGTTGGGGCTCCACACTCGGGGGTATTGGGGGCCTCTAGGAGGGCCCCCCACGCCGGGTGTATGGGGCCCCAACTCGGCTTGGTTCCGGAGATATGGCCCTTTAAAGTTTCAACTTTGACCGGCTGTAACTCGAAAAGTAAGCCGAGTTGGGGCTCCACACTCGGGGGTATTGGGGGCCTCTAGGAGGGCCCCCCACGCCGGGTGTATGGGGCCCCAACTCGGCTTGGTTCCGGAGATATGGCCCTTTAAAGTTTCAACTTTGACCGGCTGTAACTCGAAAAGTAAGCCGAGTTGGGGCTCCACACTCGGGGGTATTGGGGGCCTCTAGGAGGGCCCCCCACGCCGGGTGTATGGGGCCCCAACTCGGCTTGGTTCCGGAGATATGCCCGTTTGAAGTTGCAACTTCTACCCAGTCTAATAATCCCAAAATAATAATTAAATAAAAAAAAAAATAATAATAAAAATAAAAATAAGCCGAGTT
>NC_142770.1:50065321-50072821 GCF_988280905.1 Pimephales promelas | reverse complement strand
CGGGCAGGGGCCGTCCCCAGGCGCGTCCGAAGTTCCAATCGATCAGGCTAAACACCCCTCGCGTCGACGGCCCGGGAGGAGGGGGTGCGCTCCTCTCGGGCCCCGGGGGGTGGGCAACCCGGAGGCGCCCGTCACACGGAGATCCGTTACCTTGTCCGAGCGGGGCGTTTGTCCCCTCCTCGACAAAACCCCGAAGGCCCGTTTTAGGACCGTCTTGGCACCGACGGAAGCTCCGCCGCGCCCACCGATACCGTCTCGCCCCGGGCACGAAGCGCCCTCCCGGGTGACCGGCCCGGGAGGCGGGCCGTCCTGGTAAACTCTTTCGACTTCACGTTTAGGGACTCTGTCCCTTTTTTCCGGAGGGGGGCCTTTTCCTCCAGAGCGCCCTGGTTACCGCCTGCCTGCCGACCCCAGACGACGCATCCTCCCCAGGATGTCGGAAACCGATACCGAGCAACGCTTTTTTTTTTGGTCCGTCACCTTGTCCGAGCGGGGCTCTCGTCCCCTTCCTCGACAAAACCCCGAAGGCCCGTTTTAGGACCGTCTCGGCACCGACGGGTGCTCCGTTCACGCCCACCGATACCGTCTCGCCCCGGGTCCGAGGCACCCACCCAGGTCACCGGCCATGGAGACGGGCCGGCCCTGGGGAACTCTTTCGACTTCACGTTTACGGACTCTGTCCTTTTTTTCCGGAGGGGGGGCCTTTTCCTCCAGAGCGCCCTGGTGACCGCCTGCCTGCCTGCCTGCCGACCCCAGATGACGCATCCCCGCCTGGATGTCAGAAACCGATACCGAGCACCATTTTTTAGCCCGTCGCCTTGTCCGATTGGGGCGCTTGTCCCCTTCCTCGACAAAACCCCGAAGGCCCGTCTCAGGACCACCTCGGCACCGACGGGGGCTCCGCCAGGCAGACGCATTCGCTCGTGCCCGAAAACGAGGCGCTCTCCCCGGTCGCCAGCCGGGGGAGGTTCGTTAGCATTGGGAATCTCGTTCGCACGCAACAGCACGGACACTCGCCGTTTACCCAGACCGACCGTTCGACAAGCATATGCCTGGGGTGCACTTTTTCCATAAAACCAGCCCGTCTTTTCCTGGAGGTCTCGTACTTCCAGAGCTCCGACGGGGGCGCAGTCTGGATTTTATATGCCCACCCAGAGCGAGTCTGAGTGGGACTCACGACGGTCTGATCAATGGTAGGGGGTGCTCTGTGTTTTGCACCACCACACTTGCCCTCTTCCATACAGCCCCGAAGGCCCGTTTTAGGACCGTCTTCCCTCCAGGTCGAGCTCCAGGGGGTGTCGGGCGAATCTGACTCTGGCCCAGGACGGGGCCACCCTCCCTGGGCTGGCCAGGGAGGTCTGAGACCATGGAGCTTTAGAACCACACCACGTCATTGGACTTAGTCGATTTTACTCAAATTTTTTGGCACCAGAGCCGGACCCCGCCACGCGCGCCGGGCTCGTGCCCAGGAAAGACGCACCCTGCCTGGGGTGCACTTTACATAAAACCGGCCTGTCTTTTCCTGGAGGTCTCGTACTTCCAGAGCTCCGACGGGGGGGCGTAGTCTGGATTTTATATGCCCACCCAGAGCGAGTCTGAGTGGGACTCACGACGGTCTGATCAATGGTAGGGGGTGCTCTGTGTTTTGCACCACCACACTTGCCCTCTTCCATACAGCCCCGAAGGCCCGTTTTAGGACCGTCTTCCCTCCAGGTCGAGCTCCAGGGGGTGTCGGGCGAATCTGACTCTGGCCCAGGACGGGCCACCCTCCCTGGGCTGGCCAGGGAGGTCTGAGACCATGGGGCTTTGAACCCACGTCACGCCATTGGACTTAGTCGATTTTTCTCAATTTTTTTGGCACCAGAGCCGGACCCCGCCACGTGCGCCGGGCTCGTGCCCAGGAAAGATGCACCCTGCCTGGGGTGCACTTTTCAGAAAACCAGCCTGTCTTTTCCTGGAGGTCTCGTACTTCCAGAGCTCCGACGGGGCGTAGTCTGGATTTTATATGCCCACCCAGAGTGAGTCTGAGTGGGACTCACGACGGTCTGATCGCTGGTAGGGGTCCTCTGTGTTTGCCACCACCACGCTTCCCCCTCTCATACATCCCCGAAGGCCCGTTTTAGGACCGTCTTCGCTCCAGGCGGAGCTCCAGGGGTGGCGGGCGAATCTGAATCTGGCCCAGGACGGGCCACCCTCCCTGGGCTGGCCAGGGAGGTCTGAGGGCATGGAGCTTTGGAACCACACCACGTTATTGGACTCTGTCTATTTTTTCCCCCAAACTTTGGCACCAGAGCCGGACCACCACACCATGTGCGCTGGGCTCGTGCCCAGGAAAAGATGCACCCTGCCTGGGGTGCACTTTTCAGAAAACCAGCCTGTCTTTTCCTGGAGGTCTCGTAACTTCCAGAGCTCCAGCGCGGCGTAATCTGGATTTTTACATGCCCACCCAGAGTGACTCTGAGTGGGACTCACGACGGTCTGATCGCTGGTAGGGGGTCCTCTGTGTTTGCCACCACCACGCTTCCCCTCTCTCATACATCCCCGAAGGCCCGTTTTAGGACCGTCTTCGCTCCAGGCGGAGCTCCAGGGGTGGCGGGCGAATCTGAATCTGGCCCAGGACGGGCCACCCTCCCTGGGCTGGCCAGGGAGGTCTGAGGGCATGGAGGTTTGGAGCCACCGCACATTTTTTGTACTTTGTCGTTTTTCGAGATCTGGGCTTCAGAGTCGAGCCCAGGCTCCGTTTCAAGGTGGGCATTGGGCTTCGTTCTTGCCCAGGAGACCCGCACCCTGCCTGGGATGCACTTTTCAGAGAAACCGGGCCGCCTTTTCCTGGAGGTTCTCGTGTTTTTCAGAGCTCCACCACAGCAGAGATTGAATCCTCTTCCCCAGCCAGAGTGCACCCTCTCTGGCTTGGGTGAGTGCCTTGAGTGCCCTGGAGGTCCGAACCAACAGCACGTTTATGGACTTTGTCTATTTTTCCAAATTCGACTCCAGAGTCAAGCCGGCCAAGGGGCTCTCTGAAGGCCCCTCTCTCCCTCCCTCATCCTCTACAAGAGCCCCATGGTCCGTTTTAGGACCGTCTTCGCTCCAGGCGGAGCTCCAGGGGTGGCGGGGGAAATCTGAGTCTGGCCCAGGACGGGCCACCCTCCCTGGGCTGGCCAGGGAGGTCTGAGGGCATGGAGGTTTGGAGCCACCGCACCTTTTTGTACTTTGTCGTTTTTCGAGATCTGGGCTTCAGAGTCGAGCCCAGGCTCCGTTTCAAGGTGGGCATTGGGCTTCGTTCTTGCCCAGGAGACCCGCACCCTGCCTGGGATGCACTTTTCAGAGAAACCGGGCCGTCTTTTCCCTGGAGGTTTTCGTGTTTTTCAGAGCTCCACCACAGCAGAGATTGAATCTGCTTCCCCAGCCAGAGTGCACCCTCTCTGGCTTGGGTGAGTGGTGCCTTGAGTGGCCAGGGCCAACATCACCCACGGGCATCGGGCTTTATTCGTGCCCATGAGACCCGCACCCTGCCTGGGATGCACTTTTCAGAGAAACCGGGCCGTCTTTTCCTGGAGGTTTCGCGTTTTTCCAGAGCTCCACCACAGCAGAGATTGAATCTGCTTCCCCAGCCAGAGTGCACCCTCTCTGGCTTGGGTGAGTGCCTTGAGTGGCCAGGGCCAACATCACCCACGGGGCATCGGGCTTTATTCGTGCCCAGGAGACCCGCACCCTGCCTGGGATGCACTTTTCAGAGAAATCGGGCCGTCTTTTCCTGGAGGTTTCGCGTTTTTCCAGAGCTCCACCACAGCAGAGATTGAATCTGCTTCCCCAGCCAGAGTGCACCCTCTCTGGCTTGGGTGAGTGCCTTGAGTGGCCAGGGCCAACATCACCCACGGGCATCGGGCTTTATTCGTGCCCATGAGACCCGCACCCTGCCTGGGATGCACTTTTCAGAGAAATCGGGCCGTCTTTTCCTGGAGGTTTCGCGTTTTTCCAGAGCTCCACCACAGCAGAGATTGAATCTGCTTCCCCAGCCAGAGTGCACCCTCTCTGGCTTGGGTGAGTGCCTTGAGTGGCCAGGGCCAAAATCACCCACGGGGCATCGGGCTTTATTCGTGCCCAGGAGACCCGCACCCTGCCTGGGATGCACTTTTCAGAGAAATCGGGCCGTCTTTTCCTGGAGGTTTCGCGTTTTTCCAGAGCTCCACCACAGCAGAGATTGAATCTGCTTCCCCAGCCAGAGTGCACCCTCTCTGGCTTGGGTGAGTGCCTTGAGTGGCCAGGGCCAACATCACCCACGGGGCATCGGGCTTTATTCGTGCCCAGGAGACCCGCACCCTGCCTGGGATGCAGATCGGTTTGTGTGAGTCCTGGTTGGGTGAGCGTTACCCTTCTACATCACCCCCAAGGCCCGTTTTAGGACCGTCTCGGCTCCGGGCGGACAGCCGGGGGGCAGGGGGCGAATCTGCCTCCGGCCCGGGTCGGAGCTCCCTCCCCGGGGCCGTGCGTGGAGACCCGTCGCGCCCGGAGCTCCCGTGCAACCCCACGTTTTGGACTTGGGTTTTGGAGCGAGCGAGCGGGGTCGAACCCCGGGGGCCGAGCCGCCACGGAGTCCCCGAGCCCCGGGGACGAAGCCCCGGGAGCGAGGTCCCTCCGTGGAGGCGCGAGCCCCCAGGGCCCGGCCGCCCGCCCGGGGAGGAGAGCGCACGCTCCCCTACCCCTCAAAACCCACGTGGCTGGTTGCAGCAGACCCTGTGCACCGGAGGTTCCTCCAGGAGCGCGGGGCTGGGTGCTCTAAGCCCAAGTCATACAGGCAACCATGCCTCCCCGGGACTCCCCCTGCGAGCGGCGGCTGTTTGAAGGACGGTAACCCCACTGCACGGGGCTTCAAACGACCGTAGCTCGCCGAAGGCGGCTCCGATCGACGCCAAATTTTTATGGGCTGGAGAACGGGACGAGACCTTTCGAATGAGACCGCCCCCAGCCCCGTGGGCCCCCGGGGGCCCGAGATACGGGCCCCCAAAGCGCCCCGGAAGCGGAAAAACGCAAATATCTCGCCGAAAACTCGACGTGCCCGGCCGAGGCCGGGCTCATTCGAACCGTCTCGCCGAGCTGAACGCGTCCATATGCGTTTCGTCGTTTTTGGTCGAGTATTCGCGGAGATATCGGCCGAAAACCCTCGGCCGCGCTCTGAAATGGCGCCCGCCGATGACGTCACGATCCCGGGAGAAAATCGCCCGTATCTCCGCGACGCGAAGGCCCAGAGAGCTCAAATTTGGGTGGCGAGGTCCCACGGGGGCCCTCGCTCGAACCAGGGCGGCGGCGGGCCCCGGGGACGCCCCCTACCGGATCGCCGTTCGCCGGGACCCCCGACTTTGAACGGCTATAACTCGGGGACCCGGGCGAGTTGGACCTCGTGGGTGGGCTCTTTCGAAAGGCCCCGTCCGGCACTACGGTCGATTCGAGTTTGGGGAAGATTGGCCCAGGGGTTCGCGAGATATAAGCCAAAAAACGCCGCGCCTTTGACCGGGCCTAACTCCCTGACCCCGAGGCCCCCGGGGACGCGGGTGGCCTCTTTGGATAGGGCCCCTCGAGGCCTACGGAAGACCCGAGTTTGAAATTTTTTCGCCCGGCCGTCTTCGAGATATCGGCGAAAAACGGAATCTTCCCGTCCGGTGGGTGGGTGTGGGTGTCTCCGGGGGGCGGGGGGACTTCCAGGACCCCGGGGGGGGGGCCACCTGGCCGTGCCCGAGGACGGTGCACCTCCCTGGGTGTGCCGTCAGAGCCTCCGGGGCCCCGGAAGTCCCCGCCCGCTGCACGTTTTCGGACTTTGAGGGATTTTCGGGCCCGGAAAAGGGCCCCGAATTCGAACGCACGTAGCTCGGGGACCCGGGGGCCCAGAGACACCGGACTCGGGTCAAGTGTGGCGTCCCGGCGGGCCCCTCGCAAAGAGCCCGCCCCCGAGCTCCGGGGCCCCCGGGTCCCGGAGAAAAGGGGCCCGACGTGTCGGGGGGGCGCCCGGGAAGGAAAGGTCCCAGGGGCCCGGGGGAGGCGGGTTCCGAGAGGGCCCGTGGGGAGCCCCCGACACCCGAAAGGGCGAGCCGCTGGGACCTCCCCTCTCCGAGATACGGGCCGTTTTCTCCGAAAGTCGCCCGCGCGTAACGGGGCCCATCTCGGGACCGGGAGGTCCCAGCGGCTCGCGGCGGCGGGTGCGGGGCCCGCTCTCGGGGACCTTGCTCCTCCCGCCGTCCCGAGCCACGGGGACCTTCCGGTCCCGAGATACGGCCACTTCCTGTCCAGCTTTGACCGGGTGTAACTCGAAAAGTAAGCCGAGTTGGGGCTCCACACTCGGGGCTATTGGGGGCCTCTGGGAGGGCCCCACACGCCGGGTGTATGGGGCCCCAACTCGGCTTGGTTCCGGAGATATGGCCCTTTAAAGTTTCAACTTTGACCGGCTGTAACTCGAAAAGTGAGCCGAGTTGGGGCTCCACACTCGGGGGTATTGGGGGCCTCTAGGAGGGCCCCCCACGCCGGGTGTATGGGGCCCCAACTCGGCTTGGTTCCGGAGATATGGCCCTTTAAAGTTTCAACTTTGACCGGCTGTAACTCGAAAAGTGAGCCGAGTTGGGGCTCCACACTCGGGGGTATTGGGGGCCTCTAGGAGGGCCCCCCACGCCGGGTGTATGGGGCCCCAACTCGGCTTGGTTCCGGAGATATGGCCCTTTAAAGTTTCAACTTTGACCGGCTGTAACTCGAAAAGTAAGCCGAGTTGGGGCTCCACACTCGGGGGTATTGGGGGCCTCTAGGAGGGCCCCCCACGCCGGGTGTATGGGGCCCCAACTCGGCTTGGTTCCGGAGATATGGCCCTTTAAAGTTTCAACTTTGACCGGCTGTAACTCGAAAAGTAAGCCGAGTTGGGGCTCCACACTCGGGGGTATTGGGGGCCTCTAGGAGGGCCCCCCACGCCGGGTGTATGGGGCCCCAACTCGGCTTGGTTCCGGAGATATGGCCCTTTAAAGTTTCAACTTTGACCGGCTGTAACTCGAAAAGTAAGCCGAGTTGGGGCTCCACACTCGGGGGTATTGGGGGCCTCTAGGAGGGCCCCCCACGCCGGGTGTATGGGGCCCCAACTCGGCTTGGTTCCGGAGATATGCCCGTTTGAAGTTGCAACTTCTACCCAGTCTAATAATCCCAAAATAATAATTAAATAAAAAAAAAAATAATAATAAAAATAAAAATAAGCCGAGTTGGGGCTCCACACTCTGGGCCTGGGGGGCACCACTAGGAGATCCCCCTGTGCCCAGAGCGTGGAGCCCCGAATCGGCTTTCCACACCACTCACACCGGTTTCTGACTACCTTAAGAGAGTCATTGTTAGTCGCGCAGTTTACCCGACTCTGGGAACCGGGGCTTTGGGCTTGGGGGAGACCCACCGCTCGCCCCCTAACACGTCGGGGGGGACCAGGGGGCACCCGCCTGGACCCCCTCAGCCCCACTTCGGAGAACCAGAACGCTGGCC
>NC_142770.1:50047821-50055321 GCF_988280905.1 Pimephales promelas | reverse complement strand
AAGCGCCCTCCCGGGTGACCGGCCCGGGAGGCGGGCCGTCCTGGTAAACTCTTTCGACTTCACGTTTAGGGACTCTGTCCCTTTTTTCCGGAGGGGGGCCTTTTCCTCCAGAGCGCCCTGGTTACCGCCTGCCTGCCGACCCCAGACGACGCATCCTCCCCAGGATGTCGGAAACCGATACCGAGCAACGCTCTTTTTTTGGTCCGTCACCTTGTCCGAGCGGGGCTCTCGTCCCCTTCCTCGACAAAACCCCGAAGGCCCGTTTTAGGACCGTCTCGGCACCGACGGGTGCTCCGTTCACGCCCACCGATACCGTCTCGCCCCGGGTCCGAGGCACCCACCCAGGTCACCGGCCATGGAGACGGGCCGGCCCTGGGGAACTCTTTCGACTTCACGTTTACGGACTCTGTCCTTTTTTTCCGGAGGGGGGCCTTTTCCTCCAGAGCGCCCTGGTGACCGCCTGCCTGCCTGCCTGCCGACCCCAGATGACGCACCCCCCCCCCCAGGATGTCAGAAACCGATACCGAGCTCCGTTTTTTAGCCCGTCGCCTTGTCCGATTGGGGCGCTCGTCCCCTTCCTCGACAAAACCCCGAAGGCCCGTCTTAGGACCACCTCGGCACCGACGGGGGCTCCGCCAGGCAGACGTATTCGCTCGTGCCCGAACACGAGGCGCTCTCCCCGGTCGCCAGCCGGGGGAGGTTCGTTAGCATTGGGAATCTCGTTCGTACGCAACAGCACGGACACTCGCCGTTTACCCAGACCGACCGTTCGACAAGCATATGCCTGGGGTGCACTTTTTCCATAAAACCAGCCTGTCTTTTTCTGGAGGTCTCGTACTTCCAGAGCTCCGACGGGGGCGTAATCTGGATTTTATATGCCCACCCAGAGCGAGTCTGAGTGGGACTCACGACGGTCTGATCAATGGTAGGGGGTGCTCTGTGTTTCGCACCACCACACTTGCCCTCTTCCATACAGCCCCGAAGGCCCGTTTTAGGACCGTCTTCCCTCCAGGTGGAGCTCCAGGGGGTGTCGGGTGAATCTGACTCTGGCCCAGGACGGGCCACCCTCCCTGGGCTGGCCAGGGAGGTCTGAGGGCATGGAGCTTTGGAACCACACCACGTCAGTGGACTTAGTCTATTTTTTTTCCCCAAGCTTTGGCACCAGAGCCGGACCACACCATGTGCGCTGGGCTCGTGCCCAGGAAAGACGCACCCTGCCTGGGGTTGCACTTTTTACATAAAACCGGCCTGTCTTTTCCTGGAGGTCTCGTACTTCCAGAGCTCCGACGGGGGGGCGTAGTCTGGATTTTATATGCCCACCCAGAGCGAGTCTGAGTGGGACTCACGACGGTCTGATCAATGGTAGGGGGTGCTCTGTGTTTTGCACCACCACACTTGCCCTCTTCCATACAGCCCCGAAGGCCCGTTTTAGGACCGTCTTCCCTCCAGGTCGAGCTCCAGGGGGTGTCGGGCGAATCTGACTCTGGCCCAGGACGGGCCACCCTCCCTGGGCTGGCCAGGGAGGTCTGAGACCATGGGGCTTTGAACCCACGTCACGCCATTGGACTTAGTCGATTTTTCTCAATTTTTTTGGCACCAGAGCCGGACCCCGCCACGTGCGCCGGGCTCGTGCCCAGGAAAGATGCACCCTGCCTGGGGTGCACTTTTCAGAAAACCAGCCTGTCTTTTCCTGGAGGTCTCGTACTTCCAGAGCTCCGACGGGGCGTAGTCTGGATTTTATATGCCCACCCAGAGTGAGTCTGAGTGGGACTCACGACGGTCTGATCGCTGGTAGGGGTCCTCTGTGTTTGCCACCACCACGCTTCCCCCTCTCTCATACATCCCCGAAGGCCCGTTTTAGGACCGTCTTCGCTCCAGGCGGAGCTCCAGGGGTGGCGGGCGAATCTGAATCTGGCCCAGGACGGGCCACCCTCCCTGGGCTGGAGGGCATGGAGCTTTGGAACCACACCACGTCATTGGACTTAGTCGATTTTTCTCAGAGCCGGACCCCCCGCCATGTGCGCTGGGCTCGTGCCCAGGAAAGATGCACCCTACCTGGGGTGCACTTTACATAAAACCAGCCTGTCTTTTCCTGGAGGTCTCGTACTTCCAGAGCTCCGACGGGGCGTAGTCTGGATTTTATATGCCCACCCAGAGTGAGTCTGAGTGGGACTCACGACGGTCTGATCGCTGGTAGGGGTCCTCTGTGTTTGCCACCACCACGCTTCCCCTCTCTCATACATCCCCGAAGGCCCGTTTTAGGACCGTCTTCGCTCCAGGTGGAGCTCCAGGGGTGGCGGGCAAATCTGAATCTGGCCCAGGACGGGCCACCCTCCCTGGGCTGGCCAGGGAGGTCTGAGGGCATGGAGCTTTGGAACCACACCACGTTATTGGACTTTGTCTATTTTTTTCCCCCAAACTTTGGCACCAGAGCCGGACCACCACACCATGTGCGCTGGGCTCGTGCCCAGGAAAAGATGCACCCTGCCTGGGGTGCACTTTTCAGAAAACCAGCCTGTCTTTTCCTGGAGGTCTCGTAACTTCCAGAGCTCCAGCGCGGCGTAATCTGGATTTTTTACATGCCCACCCAGAGTGACTCTGAGTGGGACTCACGACGGTCTGATCGCTGGTAGGGGTCCTCTGTGTTTGCCACCACCACGCTTCCCCTCTCTCATACATCCCCGAAGGCCCGTTTTAGGACCGTCTTCGCTCCAGGTGGAGCTCCAGGGGTGGCGGGCGAATCTGAATCTGGCCCAGGACGGGCCACCCTCCCTGGGCTGGCCAGGGAGGTCTGAGGGCATGGAGGTTTGGAGCCACCCCACATTTTTTGTACTTTGTCGTTTTTCGAGATCTGGGCTTCAGAGTCGAGCCCAGGCTCCGTTTCAAGGTGGGCATTGGGCTTCGTTCTTGCCCAGGAGACCCGCACCCTGCCTGGGATGCACTTTTCAGAGAAACCGGGCCGCCTTTTCCCGGAGGTTTTCGTGTTTTTCAGAGCTCCACCACAGCAGAGATTGAATCCTCTTCCCCAGCCAGAGTGCACCCTCTCTGGCTTGGGTGAGTGCCTTGAGTGCCCTGGAGGTCCGAACAGACAGCACGTTTATGGACTCTGTCTATTTTTCAAATTCGACTCCAGAGTCAAGCCGGCCAGGGGCTCTCTGAAGGCCCCTCTCTCCCTCATCCTCTACAAGAGCCCCAGGGTCCGTTTTAGGACCGTCTTCGCTCCAGGCGGAGCTCCAGGGGTGGCGGGGGAAATCTGAGTCTGGCCCAGGACGGGCCACCCTCCCTGGGCTGGCCAGGGAGGTCTGAGGGCATGGAGGTTTGGAGCCACCGCACCTTTTTTGGACTCTGTCGTTTTTCGAGATCTGGACTTCAGAGTCGAGCCCAGGCTCCGTTTCAAGGTGGGCATCGGGCTTTATTCGTGCCCATGAGACCCGCACCCTGCCTGGGATGCACTTTTCAGAGAAACCGGGCCGTCTTTTCCCTGGAGGTTTTCGTGTTTTTCAGAGCTCCACCACAGCAGAGATTGAATCTGCTTCCCCAGCCAGAGTGCACCCTCTCTGGCTTGGGTGAGTGGTGCCTTGAGTGGCCAGGGCCAACATCACCCACGGGCATCGGGCTTTATTCGTGCCCATGAGACCCGCACCCTGCCTGGGATGCACTTTTCAGAGAAACCGGGCCGTCTTTTCCCTGGAGGTTTTCGCGTTTTTCCAGAGCTCCACCACAGCAGAGATTGAATCTGCTTCCCCAGCCAGAGTGCACCCTCTCTGGCTTGGGTGAGTGGTGCCTTGAGTGGCCAGGGCCAACATCACCCACGGGGCATCGGGCTTTATTCGTGCCCAGGAGACCCGCACCCTGCCTGGGATGCACTTTTCAGAGAAACCGGGCCGTCTTTTCCTGGAGGTTTCGCGTTTTTCCAGAGCTCCACCACAGCAGAGATTGAATCTGCTTCCCCAGCCAGAGTGCACCCTCTCTGGCTTGGGTGAGTGCCTTGAGTGGCCAGGGCCAACATCACCCACGGGGCATCGGGCTTTATTCGTGCCCAGGAGACCCGCACCCTGCCTGGGATGCACTTTTCAGAGAAACCGGGCCGTCTTTTCCTGGAGGTTTCGCGTTTTTCCAGAGCTCCACCACAGCAGAGATTGAATCTGCTTCCCCAGCCAGAGTGCACCCTCTCTGGCTTGGGTGAGTGCCTTGAGTGGCCAGGGCCAACATCACCCACGGGGCATCGGGCTTTATTCGTGCCCAGGAGACCCGCACCCTGCCTGGGATGCACTTTTCAGAGAAACCGGGCCGTCTTTTCCCTGGAGGTTTTCGTGTTTTTCAGAGCTCCACCACAGCAGAGATTGAATCTGCTTCCCCAGCCAGAGTGCACCCTCTCTGGCTTGGGTGAGTGGTGCCTTGAGTGGCCAGGGCCAACATCACCCACGGGGCATCGGGCTTTATTCGTGCCCAGGAGACCCGCACCCTGCCTGGGATAGCAGATCGGTTTGTGTGAGTTCTGGTTGTGTGAGCGTTACCCTTCTACATCACCCCCATGGCCCGTTTTAGGACCGTCTCGGCTCCGGGCGGACAGCCGGGGGGCAGGGGGCGAATCTGCCTCCGGCCCGGGTCGGAGCACCCTCCCCGGGGCCGTGCGTGGAGACCCGTCGCGCCCGGAGCTCCCGTGCAACCCCACGTTTTGGACTTGGGTTTTGGAGCGAGCGAGCGGGGTCGAAACCCCGGGGGCCGAGCCGCCACGGAGCCCCCGAGCCCCGGGGACGAAGCCCCGGGAGCGAGGTCCCTCCGTGGAGGCGCGAGCCCCCGGAGCCCGGCCGCCCGCCCGGGGAGGAGAGCGCACGCTCCCCTACCCCTCAAAACCCACGTGGCTGGTTGCAGCAGACCCTGTGCACCGGAGGTTCCTCCAGGAGCGCGGGGCTGGGCGCTCCAAGCCCAAGTCATACAGGCAACCATGCCTCCCCGGGACTCCCCCTGCGAGCGGCGGCTGTTTGAAGGACGGTAACCCCACCGCACGGGGCTTCAAACGACCGTAGCTCGCCGAAGGCGGCTCCGATCGACGCCAAATTTTTGTCGGCTGGAGAACGGGACGAGACCTTTCGAATGAGACCGCCCCCAGCCCCGTGGGCCCCCGGGGGCCCGAGATACGGGCCCCCAAAGCGCCCCGGAAGCGGAAAAACGCAAATATCTCGCCGAAAAGTCGACGTGCCCGGCCGAGGCCGGGCTCATTCGAACCGTCTCGCCGAGCTGAACGCGTCCATATGCGTTTCGTCGTTTTTGGTCGAGTATTCGCGGAGATATCGGCCGAAAACCCTCGGCCGCGCTCTGAAATGGCGCCCGCCGATGACGTCACGATCCCGGGAGAAAATCGCCCGTATCTCCGCGACGCGAAGGCCCAGAGAGCTCAAATTTGGGTGGCGAGGTCCCACGGGGGCCCTCGCTCGAACCAGGGCGGCGGCGGGCCCCGGGGACGCCCCCTACCGGATCGCCGTTCGCCGGGACCCCCGACTTTGAACGGCTATAACTCGGGGACCCGGGCGAGTTGGACCTCGTGGGTGGGCTCTTTCGAAAGGCCCCGTCCGGCACTACGGTCGATTCGAGTTTGGGGAAGATTGGCCCAGGGGTTCGCGAGATATAAGCCAAAAACGCCGCGCCTTTGACCGGGCCTAACTCCCTGACCCCGAGGCCCCCGGGGACGCGGGTGGCCTCTTTGGATAGGGCCCCTCGAGGCCTTGGGAAGACCCGAGTTTGAAATTTTTTCGCCCGGCCGTCTTCGAGATATCGGCGAAAAACGGAATCTTCCCGTCTTGTGGGTGTGGGTGTCTCCGGGGGGCGGGGGGACTTCCAGGACCCCGGGGGGGGCCACCTGGCCGTGCCCGAGGACGGTGCACCTCCCTGGGTGTGCCGTCAGAGCCTCCGGGGCCCCCGGAAGTCCCCGCCCACTGCACGTTTTCGGACTTTGAGGGATTTTCGGGCCCCGAATTCGAACGCCCGTAGCTCGGGGACCCGGCGGCCCAGAGACACCGGACTCGGGTCAAGTGTGGCGTCCCGGCGGGCCCCTCGCAAAGAGCCCGCCCCCGAGCTCCGGGGCCCCCGGGTCCCGGAGAAAAGGGGCCCGACGTGTCGGGGGGGCGCCTGGGAAGGAAAGGTCCCAGGGGCCCGGGGGAGGCGGGGTCCGAGAGGGCCCGTGGGGAGCCCCCGACACCCGAAAGGGCGAGCCGCTGGGACCTCCCCTCTCCGAGATACGGGCCGTTTTCTCCGAAAGTCGCCCGCGCGTAACGGGGCCCATCTCGGGACCGGGAGGTCCCAGCGGCTCGCGGCGGCGGGTGCGGGGCCCGCTCTCGGGGACCTTGCTCCTCCCGCCGTCCCGAGCCACGGGGACCTTCCGGTCCCGAGATACGGCCACTTCCTGTCCAGCTTTGACCGGGTGTAACTCGAAAAGTAAGCCGAGTTGGGGCTCCACACTCGGGGGTATTGGGGGCCTCTAGGAGGGCCCCCCACGCCGGGTGTATGGGGCCCCAACTCGGCTTGGTTCCGGAGATATGGCCCTTTAAAGTTTCAACTTTGACCGGGTGTAACTCGAAAAGTAAGCCGAGTTGGGGCTCCACACTCGGGGGTATTGGGGGCCTCTAGGAGGGCCCCCCACGCCGGGTGTATGGGGCCCCAACTCGGCTTGGTTCCGGAGATATGGCCCTTTAAAGTTTCAACTTTGACCGGGTGTAACTCGAAAAGTAAGCCGAGTTGGGGCTCCACACTCGGGGGTATTGGGGGCCTCTAGGAGGGCCCCCCACGCCGGGTGTATGGGGCCCCAACTCGGCTTGGTTCCGGAGATATGGCCCTTTAAAGTTTCAACTTTGACCGGCTGTAACTCGAAAAGTAAGCCGAGTTGGGGCTCCACACTCGGGGGTATTGGGGGCCTCTAGGAGGGCCCCCCACGCCGGGTGTATGGGGCCCCAACTCGGCTTGGTTCCGGAGATATGGCCCTTTAAAGTTTCAACTTTGACCGGCTGTAACTCGAAAAGTAAGCCGAGTTGGGGCTCCACACTCGGGGGTATTGGGGGCCTCTAGGAGGGCCCCCCACGCCGGGTGTATGGGGCCCCAACTCGGCTTGGTTCCGGAGATATGGCCCTTTAAAGTTTCAACTTTGACCGGCTGTAACTCGAAAAGTAAGCCGAGTTGGGGCTCCACACTCGGGGGTATTGGGGGCCTCTAGGAGGGCCCCCCACGCCGGGTGTATGGGGCCCCAACTCGGCTTGGTTCCGGAGATATGCCCGTTTGAAGTTGCAACTTCTACCCAGTCTAATAATCCCAAAATAATAATTAAATAAAAAAAAAAAATAATAATAAAAATAAAAATAAGCCGAGTTGGGGCTCCACACTCTGGGCCTGGGGGGCACCACTAGGAGATCCCCCTGTGCCCAGAGCGTGGAGCCCCGAATCGGCTTTCCACACCACTCACACCGGTTTCTGACTACCTTAAGAGAGTCATTGTTAGTCGCGCAGTTT
>NC_142770.1:50030321-50037821 GCF_988280905.1 Pimephales promelas | reverse complement strand
TCGCCCCGGGCACGAAGCGCCCTCCCGGGTGACCGGCCCGGGAGGCGGGCCGTCCTGGTAAACTCTTTCGACTTCACGTTTAGGGACTCTGTCCCTTTTTTCCGGAGGGGGGCCTTTTCCTCCAGAGCGCCCTGGTTACCGCCTGCCTGCCGACCCCAGACGACGCATCCTCCCCAGGATGTCGGAAACCGATACCGAGCAACGCTTTTTTTTTTGGTCCGTCACCTTGTCCGAGCGGGGCTCTCGTCCCCTTCCTCGACAAAACCCCGAAGGCCCGTTTTAGGACCGTCTCGGCACCGACGGGTGCTCCGTTCACGCCCACCGATACCGTCTCGCCCCGGGTCCGAGGCACCCACCCAGGTCACCGGCCATGGAGACGGGCCGGCCCTGGGGAACTCTTTCGACTTCACGTTTACGGACTCTGTCCTTTTTTTCCGGAGGGGGGGCCTTTTCCTCCAGAGCGCCCTGGTGACCGCCTGCCTGCCTGCCTGCCGACCCCAGATGACGCATCCCCGCCTGGATGTCAGAAACCGATACCGAGCACCATTTTTTAGCCCGTCGCCTTGTCCGATTGGGGCGCTTGTCCCCTTCCTCGACAAAACCCCGAAGGCCCGTCTCAGGACCACCTCGGCACCGACGGGGGCTCCGCCAGGCAGACGCATTCGCTCGTGCCCGAAAACGAGGCGCTCTCCCCGGTCGCCAGCCGGGGGAGGTTCGTTAGCATTGGGAATCTCGTTCGCACGCAACAGCACGGACACTCGCCGTTTACCCAGACCGACCGTTCGACAAGCATATGCCTGGGGTGCACTTTTTCCATAAAACCAGCCCGTCTTTTCCTGGAGGTCTCGTACTTCCAGAGCTCCGACGGGGGCGCAGTCTGGATTTTATATGCCCACCCAGAGCGAGTCTGAGTGGGACTCACGACGGTCTGATCAATGGTAGGGGGTGCTCTGTGTTTTGCACCACCACACTTGCCCTCTTCCATACAGCCCCGAAGGCCCGTTTTAGGACCGTCTTCCCTCCAGGTCGAGCTCCAGGGGGTGTCGGGCGAATCTGACTCTGGCCCAGGACGGGGCCACCCTCCCTGGGCTGGCCAGGGAGGTCTGAGACCATGGAGCTTTAGAACCACACCACGTCATTGGACTTAGTCGATTTTACTCAAATTTTTTGGCACCAGAGCCGGACCCCGCCACGCGCGCCGGGCTCGTGCCCAGGAAAGACGCACCCTGCCTGGGGTGCACTTTACATAAAACCGGCCTGTCTTTTCCTGGAGGTCTCGTACTTCCAGAGCTCCGACGGGGGGGCGTAGTCTGGATTTTATATGCCCACCCAGAGCGAGTCTGAGTGGGACTCACGACGGTCTGATCAATGGTAGGGGGTGCTCTGTGTTTTGCACCACCACACTTGCCCTCTTCCATACAGCCCCGAAGGCCCGTTTTAGGACCGTCTTCCCTCCAGGTCGAGCTCCAGGGGGTGTCGGGCGAATCTGACTCTGGCCCAGGACGGGCCACCCTCCCTGGGCTGGCCAGGGAGGTCTGAGACCATGGGGCTTTGAACCCACGTCACGCCATTGGACTTAGTCGATTTTTCTCAATTTTTTTGGCACCAGAGCCGGACCCCGCCACGTGCGCCGGGCTCGTGCCCAGGAAAGATGCACCCTGCCTGGGGTGCACTTTTCAGAAAACCAGCCTGTCTTTTCCTGGAGGTCTCGTACTTCCAGAGCTCCGACGGGGCGTAGTCTGGATTTTATATGCCCACCCAGAGTGAGTCTGAGTGGGACTCACGACGGTCTGATCGCTGGTAGGGGTCCTCTGTGTTTGCCACCACCACGCTTCCCCCTCTCTCATACATCCCCGAAGGCCCGTTTTAGGACCGTCTTCGCTCCAGGCGGAGCTCCAGGGGTGGCGGGCGAATCTGAATCTGGCCCAGGACGGGCCACCCTCCCTGGGCTGGCCAGGGAGGTCTGAGGGCATGGAGCTTTGGAACCACACCACGTTATTGGACTCTGTCTATTTTTTCCCCCAAACTTTGGCACCAGAGCCGGACCACCACACCATGTGCGCTGGGCTCGTGCCCAGGAAAAGATGCACCCTGCCTGGGGTGCACTTTTCAGAAAACCAGCCTGTCTTTTCCTGGAGGTCTCGTAACTTCCAGAGCTCCAGCGCGGCGTAATCTGGATTTTTACATGCCCACCCAGAGTGACTCTGAGTGGGACTCACGACGGTCTGATCGCTGGTAGGGGGTCCTCTGTGTTTGCCACCACCACGCTTCCCCTCTCTCATACATCCCCGAAGGCCCGTTTTAGGACCGTCTTCGCTCCAGGCGGAGCTCCAGGGGTGGCGGGCGAATCTGAATCTGGCCCAGGACGGGCCACCCTCCCTGGGCTGGCCAGGGAGGTCTGAGGGCATGGAGGTTTGGAGCCACCGCACATTTTTTGTACTTTGTCGTTTTTCGAGATCTGGGCTTCAGAGTCGAGCCCAGGCTCCGTTTCAAGGTGGGCATTGGGCTTCGTTCTTGCCCAGGAGACCCGCACCCTGCCTGGGATGCACTTTTCAGAGAAACCGGGCCGCCTTTTCCTGGAGGTTCTCGTGTTTTTCAGAGCTCCACCACAGCAGAGATTGAATCCTCTTCCCCAGCCAGAGTGCACCCTCTCTGGCTTGGGTGAGTGCCTTGAGTGCCCTGGAGGTCCGAACCAACAGCACGTTTATGGACTTTGTCTATTTTTCCAAATTCGACTCCAGAGTCAAGCCGGCCAAGGGGCTCTCTGAAGGCCCCTCTCTCCCTCCCTCATCCTCTACAAGAGCCCCATGGTCCGTTTTAGGACCGTCTTCGCTCCAGGCGGAGCTCCAGGGGTGGCGGGGGAAATCTGAGTCTGGCCCAGGACGGGCCACCCTCCCTGGGCTGGCCAGGGAGGTCTGAGGGCATGGAGGTTTGGAGCCACCGCACCTTTTTGTACTTTGTCGTTTTTCGAGATCTGGGCTTCAGAGTCGAGCCCAGGCTCCGTTTCAAGGTGGGCATTGGGCTTCGTTCTTGCCCAGGAGACCCGCACCCTGCCTGGGATGCACTTTTCAGAGAAACCGGGCCGTCTTTTCCCTGGAGGTTTTCGTGTTTTTCAGAGCTCCACCACAGCAGAGATTGAATCTGCTTCCCCAGCCAGAGTGCACCCTCTCTGGCTTGGGTGAGTGGTGCCTTGAGTGGCCAGGGCCAACATCACCCACGGGCATCGGGCTTTATTCGTGCCCATGAGACCCGCACCCTGCCTGGGATGCACTTTTCAGAGAAACCGGGCCGTCTTTTCCTGGAGGTTTCGCGTTTTTCCAGAGCTCCACCACAGCAGAGATTGAATCTGCTTCCCCAGCCAGAGTGCACCCTCTCTGGCTTGGGTGAGTGCCTTGAGTGGCCAGGGCCAACATCACCCACGGGGCATCGGGCTTTATTCGTGCCCAGGAGACCCGCACCCTGCCTGGGATGCACTTTTCAGAGAAATCGGGCCGTCTTTTCCTGGAGGTTTCGCGTTTTTCCAGAGCTCCACCACAGCAGAGATTGAATCTGCTTCCCCAGCCAGAGTGCACCCTCTCTGGCTTGGGTGAGTGCCTTGAGTGGCCAGGGCCAACATCACCCACGGGCATCGGGCTTTATTCGTGCCCATGAGACCCGCACCCTGCCTGGGATGCACTTTTCAGAGAAATCGGGCCGTCTTTTCCTGGAGGTTTCGCGTTTTTCCAGAGCTCCACCACAGCAGAGATTGAATCTGCTTCCCCAGCCAGAGTGCACCCTCTCTGGCTTGGGTGAGTGCCTTGAGTGGCCAGGGCCAAAATCACCCACGGGGCATCGGGCTTTATTCGTGCCCAGGAGACCCGCACCCTGCCTGGGATGCACTTTTCAGAGAAATCGGGCCGTCTTTTCCTGGAGGTTTCGCGTTTTTCCAGAGCTCCACCACAGCAGAGATTGAATCTGCTTCCCCAGCCAGAGTGCACCCTCTCTGGCTTGGGTGAGTGCCTTGAGTGGCCAGGGCCAACATCACCCACGGGGCATCGGGCTTTATTCGTGCCCAGGAGACCCGCACCCTGCCTGGGATGCAGATCGGTTTGTGTGAGTCCTGGTTGGGTGAGCGTTACCCTTCTACATCACCCCCAAGGCCCGTTTTAGGACCGTCTCGGCTCCGGGCGGACAGCCGGGGGGCAGGGGGCGAATCTGCCTCCGGCCCGGGTCGGAGCTCCCTCCCCGGGGCCGTGCGTGGAGACCCGTCGCGCCCGGAGCTCCCGTGCAACCCCACGTTTTGGACTTGGGTTTTGGAGCGAGCGAGCGGGGTCGAACCCCGGGGGCCGAGCCGCCACGGAGTCCCCGAGCCCCGGGGACGAAGCCCCGGGAGCGAGGTCCCTCCGTGGAGGCGCGAGCCCCCAGGGCCCGGCCGCCCGCCCGGGGAGGAGAGCGCACGCTCCCCTACCCCTCAAAACCCACGTGGCTGGTTGCAGCAGACCCTGTGCACCGGAGGTTCCTCCAGGAGCGCGGGGCTGGGTGCTCTAAGCCCAAGTCATACAGGCAACCATGCCTCCCCGGGACTCCCCCTGCGAGCGGCGGCTGTTTGAAGGACGGTAACCCCACTGCACGGGGCTTCAAACGACCGTAGCTCGCCGAAGGCGGCTCCGATCGACGCCAAATTTTTATGGGCTGGAGAACGGGACGAGACCTTTCGAATGAGACCGCCCCCAGCCCCGTGGGCCCCCGGGGGCCCGAGATACGGGCCCCCAAAGCGCCCCGGAAGCGGAAAAACGCAAATATCTCGCCGAAAACTCGACGTGCCCGGCCGAGGCCGGGCTCATTCGAACCGTCTCGCCGAGCTGAACGCGTCCATATGCGTTTCGTCGTTTTTGGTCGAGTATTCGCGGAGATATCGGCCGAAAACCCTCGGCCGCGCTCTGAAATGGCGCCCGCCGATGACGTCACGATCCCGGGAGAAAATCGCCCGTATCTCCGCGACGCGAAGGCCCAGAGAGCTCAAATTTGGGTGGCGAGGTCCCACGGGGGCCCTCGCTCGAACCAGGGCGGCGGCGGGCCCCGGGGACGCCCCCTACCGGATCGCCGTTCGCCGGGACCCCCGACTTTGAACGGCTATAACTCGGGGACCCGGGCGAGTTGGACCTCGTGGGTGGGCTCTTTCGAAAGGCCCCGTCCGGCACTACGGTCGATTCGAGTTTGGGGAAGATTGGCCCAGGGGTTCGCGAGATATAAGCCAAAAAACGCCGCGCCTTTGACCGGGCCTAACTCCCTGACCCCGAGGCCCCCGGGGACGCGGGTGGCCTCTTTGGATAGGGCCCCTCGAGGCCTACGGAAGACCCGAGTTTGAAATTTTTTCGCCCGGCCGTCTTCGAGATATCGGCGAAAAACGGAATCTTCCCGTCCGGTGGGTGGGTGTGGGTGTCTCCGGGGGGCGGGGGGACTTCCAGGACCCCGGGGGGGGGGCCACCTGGCCGTGCCCGAGGACGGTGCACCTCCCTGGGTGTGCCGTCAGAGCCTCCGGGGCCCCGGAAGTCCCCGCCCGCTGCACGTTTTCGGACTTTGAGGGATTTTCGGGCCCGGAAAAGGGCCCCGAATTCGAACGCACGTAGCTCGGGGACCCGGGGGCCCAGAGACACCGGACTCGGGTCAAGTGTGGCGTCCCGGCGGGCCCCTCGCAAAGAGCCCGCCCCCGAGCTCCGGGGCCCCCGGGTCCCGGAGAAAAGGGGCCCGACGTGTCGGGGGGGCGCCCGGGAAGGAAAGGTCCCAGGGGCCCGGGGGAGGCGGGTTCCGAGGGCCCGTGGGGAGCCCCCGACACCCGAAAGGGCGAGCCGCTGGGACCTCCCCTCTCCGAGATACGGGCCGTTTTCTCCGAAAGTCGCCCGCGCGTAACGGGGCCCATCTCGGGACCGGGAGGTCCCAGCGGCTCGCGGCGGCGGGTGCGGGGCCCGCTCTCGGGGACCTTGCTCCTCCCGCCGTCCCGAGCCACGGGGACCTTCCGGTCCCGAGATACGGCCACTTCCTGTCCAGCTTTGACCGGGTGTAACTCGAAAAGTAAGCCGAGTTGGGGCTCCACACTCGGGGCTATTGGGGGCCTCTGGGAGGGCCCCACACGCCGGGTGTATGGGGCCCCAACTCGGCTTGGTTCCGGAGATATGGCCCTTTAAAGTTTCAACTTTGACCGGCTGTAACTCGAAAAGTGAGCCGAGTTGGGGCTCCACACTCGGGGGTATTGGGGGCCTCTAGGAGGGCCCCCCACGCCGGGTGTATGGGGCCCCAACTCGGCTTGGTTCCGGAGATATGGCCCTTTAAAGTTTCAACTTTGACCGGCTGTAACTCGAAAAGTGAGCCGAGTTGGGGCTCCACACTCGGGGGTATTGGGGGCCTCTAGGAGGGCCCCCCACGCCGGGTGTATGGGGCCCCAACTCGGCTTGGTTCCGGAGATATGGCCCTTTAAAGTTTCAACTTTGACCGGCTGTAACTCGAAAAGTAAGCCGAGTTGGGGCTCCACACTCGGGGGTATTGGGGGCCTCTAGGAGGGCCCCCCACGCCGGGTGTATGGGGCCCCAACTCGGCTTGGTTCCGGAGATATGGCCCTTTAAAGTTTCAACTTTGACCGGCTGTAACTCGAAAAGTAAGCCGAGTTGGGGCTCCACACTCGGGGGTATTGGGGGCCTCTAGGAGGGCCCCCCACGCCGGGTGTATGGGGCCCCAACTCGGCTTGGTTCCGGAGATATGGCCCTTTAAAGTTTCAACTTTGACCGGCTGTAACTCGAAAAGTAAGCCGAGTTGGGGCTCCACACTCGGGGGTATTGGGGGCCTCTAGGAGGGCCCCCCACGCCGGGTGTATGGGGCCCCAACTCGGCTTGGTTCCGGAGATATGCCCGTTTGAAGTTGCAACTTCTACCCAGTCTAATAATCCCAAAATAATAATTAAATAAAAAAAAAAATAATAATAAAAATAAAAATAAGCCGAGTTGGGGCTCCACACTCTGGGCCTGGGGGGCACCACTAGGAGATCCCCCTGTGCCCAGAGCGTGGAGCCCCGAATCGGCTTTCCACACCACTCACACCGGTTTCTGACTACCTTAAGAGAGTCATTGTTAGTCGCGCAGTTTACCCGACTCTGGGAACCGGGGCTTTGGGCTTGGGGGAGACCCACCGCTCGCCCCCTAACACGTCGGGGGGGACCAGGGGGCACCCGCCTGGACCCCCTCAGCCCCACTTCGGAGAACCAGAACGCTGGCCAGGGACCCCCACGGCGGTTGAAGTTTGAACTTCTACCCGGTGCATCCCGAAAAATTGAAAAAATAAAATAAAATAAGATAATAATAATAATAATAATAATAATTTTAAAAAAAATAAGCCGAGTTGGGGCTCCACACTCTGGGCCTGGGGTGGACCACTAGGAGATCCCCCTGTGCCCAGAGCGTGGAGCCCCAACTCGGCTTTCCACACCACTCACACCGGTTCCTGCCTACCTTAAGAGAGTCAAAGTTACTC
>NC_142770.1:50012821-50020321 GCF_988280905.1 Pimephales promelas | reverse complement strand
AAGGCCCGTTTTAGGACCGTCTCGGCACCGACGGGTGCTCCGTTCACGCCCACCGATACCGTCTCGCCCCGGGTCCGAGGCACCCACCCAGGTCACCGGCCATGGAGACGGGCCGGCCCTGGGGAACTCTTTCGACTTCACGTTTACGGACTCTGTCCTTTTTTTCCGGAGGGGGGGCCTTTTCCTCCAGAGCGCCCTGGTGACCGCCTGCCTGCCTGCCTGCCGACCCCAGATGACGCATCCCCGCCTGGATGTCAGAAACCGATACCGAGCACCATTTTTTAGCCCGTCGCCTTGTCCGATTGGGGCGCTTGTCCCCTTCCTCGACAAAACCCCGAAGGCCCGTCTCAGGACCACCTCGGCACCGACGGGGGCTCCGCCAGGCAGACGCATTCGCTCGTGCCCGAAAACGAGGCGCTCTCCCCGGTCGCCAGCCGGGGGAGGTTCGTTAGCATTGGGAATCTCGTTCGCACGCAACAGCACGGACACTCGCCGTTTACCCAGACCGACCGTTCGACAAGCATATGCCTGGGGTGCACTTTTTCCATAAAACCAGCCCGTCTTTTCCTGGAGGTCTCGTACTTCCAGAGCTCCGACGGGGGCGCAGTCTGGATTTTATATGCCCACCCAGAGCGAGTCTGAGTGGGACTCACGACGGTCTGATCAATGGTAGGGGGTGCTCTGTGTTTTGCACCACCACACTTGCCCTCTTCCATACAGCCCCGAAGGCCCGTTTTAGGACCGTCTTCCCTCCAGGTCGAGCTCCAGGGGGTGTCGGGCGAATCTGACTCTGGCCCAGGACGGGGCCACCCTCCCTGGGCTGGCCAGGGAGGTCTGAGACCATGGAGCTTTAGAACCACACCACGTCATTGGACTTAGTCGATTTTACTCAAATTTTTTGGCACCAGAGCCGGACCCCGCCACGCGCGCCGGGCTCGTGCCCAGGAAAGACGCACCCTGCCTGGGGTGCACTTTACATAAAACCGGCCTGTCTTTTCCTGGAGGTCTCGTACTTCCAGAGCTCCGACGGGGGGGCGTAGTCTGGATTTTATATGCCCACCCAGAGCGAGTCTGAGTGGGACTCACGACGGTCTGATCAATGGTAGGGGGTGCTCTGTGTTTTGCACCACCACACTTGCCCTCTTCCATACAGCCCCGAAGGCCCGTTTTAGGACCGTCTTCCCTCCAGGTCGAGCTCCAGGGGGTGTCGGGCGAATCTGACTCTGGCCCAGGACGGGCCACCCTCCCTGGGCTGGCCAGGGAGGTCTGAGACCATGGGGCTTTGAACCCACGTCACGCCATTGGACTTAGTCGATTTTTCTCAATTTTTTTGGCACCAGAGCCGGACCCCGCCACGTGCGCCGGGCTCGTGCCCAGGAAAGATGCACCCTGCCTGGGGTGCACTTTTCAGAAAACCAGCCTGTCTTTTCCTGGAGGTCTCGTACTTCCAGAGCTCCGACGGGGCGTAGTCTGGATTTTATATGCCCACCCAGAGTGAGTCTGAGTGGGACTCACGACGGTCTGATCGCTGGTAGGGGTCCTCTGTGTTTGCCACCACCACGCTTCCCCCTCTCTCATACATCCCCGAAGGCCCGTTTTAGGACCGTCTTCGCTCCAGGCGGAGCTCCAGGGGTGGCGGGCGAATCTGAATCTGGCCCAGGACGGGCCACCCTCCCTGGGCTGGCCAGGGAGGTCTGAGGGCATGGAGCTTTGGAACCACACCACGTTATTGGACTCTGTCTATTTTTTCCCCCAAACTTTGGCACCAGAGCCGGACCACCACACCATGTGCGCTGGGCTCGTGCCCAGGAAAAGATGCACCCTGCCTGGGGTGCACTTTTCAGAAAACCAGCCTGTCTTTTCCTGGAGGTCTCGTAACTTCCAGAGCTCCAGCGCGGCGTAATCTGGATTTTTACATGCCCACCCAGAGTGACTCTGAGTGGGACTCACGACGGTCTGATCGCTGGTAGGGGGTCCTCTGTGTTTGCCACCACCACGCTTCCCCTCTCTCATACATCCCCGAAGGCCCGTTTTAGGACCGTCTTCGCTCCAGGCGGAGCTCCAGGGGTGGCGGGCGAATCTGAATCTGGCCCAGGACGGGCCACCCTCCCTGGGCTGGCCAGGGAGGTCTGAGGGCATGGAGGTTTGGAGCCACCGCACATTTTTTGTACTTTGTCGTTTTTCGAGATCTGGGCTTCAGAGTCGAGCCCAGGCTCCGTTTCAAGGTGGGCATTGGGCTTCGTTCTTGCCCAGGAGACCCGCACCCTGCCTGGGATGCACTTTTCAGAGAAACCGGGCCGCCTTTTCCTGGAGGTTCTCGTGTTTTTCAGAGCTCCACCACAGCAGAGATTGAATCCTCTTCCCCAGCCAGAGTGCACCCTCTCTGGCTTGGGTGAGTGCCTTGAGTGCCCTGGAGGTCCGAACCAACAGCACGTTTATGGACTTTGTCTATTTTTCCAAATTCGACTCCAGAGTCAAGCCGGCCAAGGGGCTCTCTGAAGGCCCCTCTCTCCCTCCCTCATCCTCTACAAGAGCCCCATGGTCCGTTTTAGGACCGTCTTCGCTCCAGGCGGAGCTCCAGGGGTGGCGGGGGAAATCTGAGTCTGGCCCAGGACGGGCCACCCTCCCTGGGCTGGCCAGGGAGGTCTGAGGGCATGGAGGTTTGGAGCCACCGCACCTTTTTGTACTTTGTCGTTTTTCGAGATCTGGGCTTCAGAGTCGAGCCCAGGCTCCGTTTCAAGGTGGGCATTGGGCTTCGTTCTTGCCCAGGAGACCCGCACCCTGCCTGGGATGCACTTTTCAGAGAAACCGGGCCGTCTTTTCCCTGGAGGTTTTCGTGTTTTTCAGAGCTCCACCACAGCAGAGATTGAATCTGCTTCCCCAGCCAGAGTGCACCCTCTCTGGCTTGGGTGAGTGGTGCCTTGAGTGGCCAGGGCCAACATCACCCACGGGCATCGGGCTTTATTCGTGCCCATGAGACCCGCACCCTGCCTGGGATGCACTTTTCAGAGAAACCGGGCCGTCTTTTCCTGGAGGTTTCGCGTTTTTCCAGAGCTCCACCACAGCAGAGATTGAATCTGCTTCCCCAGCCAGAGTGCACCCTCTCTGGCTTGGGTGAGTGCCTTGAGTGGCCAGGGCCAACATCACCCACGGGGCATCGGGCTTTATTCGTGCCCAGGAGACCCGCACCCTGCCTGGGATGCACTTTTCAGAGAAATCGGGCCGTCTTTTCCTGGAGGTTTCGCGTTTTTCCAGAGCTCCACCACAGCAGAGATTGAATCTGCTTCCCCAGCCAGAGTGCACCCTCTCTGGCTTGGGTGAGTGCCTTGAGTGGCCAGGGCCAACATCACCCACGGGCATCGGGCTTTATTCGTGCCCATGAGACCCGCACCCTGCCTGGGATGCACTTTTCAGAGAAATCGGGCCGTCTTTTCCTGGAGGTTTCGCGTTTTTCCAGAGCTCCACCACAGCAGAGATTGAATCTGCTTCCCCAGCCAGAGTGCACCCTCTCTGGCTTGGGTGAGTGCCTTGAGTGGCCAGGGCCAAAATCACCCACGGGGCATCGGGCTTTATTCGTGCCCAGGAGACCCGCACCCTGCCTGGGATGCACTTTTCAGAGAAATCGGGCCGTCTTTTCCTGGAGGTTTCGCGTTTTTCCAGAGCTCCACCACAGCAGAGATTGAATCTGCTTCCCCAGCCAGAGTGCACCCTCTCTGGCTTGGGTGAGTGCCTTGAGTGGCCAGGGCCAACATCACCCACGGGGCATCGGGCTTTATTCGTGCCCAGGAGACCCGCACCCTGCCTGGGATGCAGATCGGTTTGTGTGAGTCCTGGTTGGGTGAGCGTTACCCTTCTACATCACCCCCAAGGCCCGTTTTAGGACCGTCTCGGCTCCGGGCGGACAGCCGGGGGGCAGGGGGCGAATCTGCCTCCGGCCCGGGTCGGAGCTCCCTCCCCGGGGCCGTGCGTGGAGACCCGTCGCGCCCGGAGCTCCCGTGCAACCCCACGTTTTGGACTTGGGTTTTGGAGCGAGCGAGCGGGGTCGAACCCCGGGGGCCGAGCCGCCACGGAGTCCCCGAGCCCCGGGGACGAAGCCCCGGGAGCGAGGTCCCTCCGTGGAGGCGCGAGCCCCCAGGGCCCGGCCGCCCGCCCGGGGAGGAGAGCGCACGCTCCCCTACCCCTCAAAACCCACGTGGCTGGTTGCAGCAGACCCTGTGCACCGGAGGTTCCTCCAGGAGCGCGGGGCTGGGTGCTCTAAGCCCAAGTCATACAGGCAACCATGCCTCCCCGGGACTCCCCCTGCGAGCGGCGGCTGTTTGAAGGACGGTAACCCCACTGCACGGGGCTTCAAACGACCGTAGCTCGCCGAAGGCGGCTCCGATCGACGCCAAATTTTTATGGGCTGGAGAACGGGACGAGACCTTTCGAATGAGACCGCCCCCAGCCCCGTGGGCCCCCGGGGGCCCGAGATACGGGCCCCCAAAGCGCCCCGGAAGCGGAAAAACGCAAATATCTCGCCGAAAACTCGACGTGCCCGGCCGAGGCCGGGCTCATTCGAACCGTCTCGCCGAGCTGAACGCGTCCATATGCGTTTCGTCGTTTTTGGTCGAGTATTCGCGGAGATATCGGCCGAAAACCCTCGGCCGCGCTCTGAAATGGCGCCCGCCGATGACGTCACGATCCCGGGAGAAAATCGCCCGTATCTCCGCGACGCGAAGGCCCAGAGAGCTCAAATTTGGGTGGCGAGGTCCCACGGGGGCCCTCGCTCGAACCAGGGCGGCGGCGGGCCCCGGGGACGCCCCCTACCGGATCGCCGTTCGCCGGGACCCCCGACTTTGAACGGCTATAACTCGGGGACCCGGGCGAGTTGGACCTCGTGGGTGGGCTCTTTCGAAAGGCCCCGTCCGGCACTACGGTCGATTCGAGTTTGGGGAAGATTGGCCCAGGGGTTCGCGAGATATAAGCCAAAAAACGCCGCGCCTTTGACCGGGCCTAACTCCCTGACCCCGAGGCCCCCGGGGACGCGGGTGGCCTCTTTGGATAGGGCCCCTCGAGGCCTACGGAAGACCCGAGTTTGAAATTTTTTCGCCCGGCCGTCTTCGAGATATCGGCGAAAAACGGAATCTTCCCGTCCGGTGGGTGGGTGTGGGTGTCTCCGGGGGGCGGGGAGACTTCCAGGACCCCGGGGGGGGGGCCACCTGGCCGTGCCCGAGGACGGTGCACCTCCCTGGGTGTGCCGTCAGAGCCTCCGGGGCCCCGGAAGTCCCCGCCCGCTGCACGTTTTCGGACTTTGAGGGATTTTCGGGCCCGGAAAAGGGCCCCGAATTCGAACGCACGTAGCTCGGGGACCCGGGGGCCCAGAGACACCGGACTCGGGTCAAGTGTGGCGTCCCGGCGGGCCCCTCGCAAAGAGCCCGCCCCCGAGCTCCGGGGCCCCCGGGTCCCGGAGAAAAGGGGCCCGACGTGTCGGGGGGGCGCCCGGGAAGGAAAGGTCCCAGGGGCCCGGGGGAGGCGGGTTCCGAGAGGGCCCGTGGGGAGCCCCCGACACCCGAAAGGGCGAGCCGCTGGGACCTCCCCTCTCCGAGATACGGGCCGTTTTCTCCGAAAGTCGCCCGCGCGTAACGGGGCCCATCTCGGGACCGGGAGGTCCCAGCGGCTCGCGGCGGCGGGTGCGGGGCCCGCTCTCGGGGACCTTGCTCCTCCCGCCGTCCCGAGCCACGGGGACCTTCCGGTCCCGAGATACGGCCACTTCCTGTCCAGCTTTGACCGGGTGTAACTCGAAAAGTAAGCCGAGTTGGGGCTCCACACTCGGGGCTATTGGGGGCCTCTGGGAGGGCCCCACACGCCGGGTGTATGGGGCCCCAACTCGGCTTGGTTCCGGAGATATGGCCCTTTAAAGTTTCAACTTTGACCGGCTGTAACTCGAAAAGTGAGCCGAGTTGGGGCTCCACACTCGGGGGTATTGGGGGCCTCTAGGAGGGCCCCCCACGCCGGGTGTATGGGGCCCCAACTCGGCTTGGTTCCGGAGATATGGCCCTTTAAAGTTTCAACTTTGACCGGCTGTAACTCGAAAAGTGAGCCGAGTTGGGGCTCCACACTCGGGGGTATTGGGGGCCTCTAGGAGGGCCCCCCACGCCGGGTGTATGGGGCCCCAACTCGGCTTGGTTCCGGAGATATGGCCCTTTAAAGTTTCAACTTTGACCGGCTGTAACTCGAAAAGTAAGCCGAGTTGGGGCTCCACACTCGGGGGTATTGGGGGCCTCTAGGAGGGCCCCCCACGCCGGGTGTATGGGGCCCCAACTCGGCTTGGTTCCGGAGATATGGCCCTTTAAAGTTTCAACTTTGACCGGCTGTAACTCGAAAAGTAAGCCGAGTTGGGGCTCCACACTCGGGGGTATTGGGGGCCTCTAGGAGGGCCCCCCACGCCGGGTGTATGGGGCCCCAACTCGGCTTGGTTCCGGAGATATGGCCCTTTAAAGTTTCAACTTTGACCGGCTGTAACTCGAAAAGTAAGCCGAGTTGGGGCTCCACACTCGGGGGTATTGGGGGCCTCTAGGAGGGCCCCCCACGCCGGGTGTATGGGGCCCCAACTCGGCTTGGTTCCGGAGATATGCCCGTTTGAAGTTGCAACTTCTACCCAGTCTAATAATCCCAAAATAATAATTAAATAAAAAAAAAAATAATAATAAAAATAAAAATAAGCCGAGTTGGGGCTCCACACTCTGGGCCTGGGGGGCACCACTAGGAGATCCCCCTGTGCCCAGAGCGTGGAGCCCCGAATCGGCTTTCCACACCACTCACACCGGTTTCTGACTACCTTAAGAGAGTCATTGTTAGTCGCGCAGTTTACCCGACTCTGGGAACCGGGGCTTTGGGCTTGGGGGAGACCCACCGCTCGCCCCCTAACACGTCGGGGGGGACCAGGGGGCACCCGCCTGGACCCCCTCAGCCCCACTTCGGAGAACCAGAACGCTGGCCAGGGACCCCCACGGCGGTTGAAGTTTGAACTTCTACCCGGTGCATCCCGAAAAATTGAAAAAATAAAATAAAATAAGATAATAATAATAATAATAATAATAATTTTAAAAAAAATAAGCCGAGTTGGGGCTCCACACTCTGGGCCTGGGGTGGACCACTAGGAGATCCCCCTGTGCCCAGAGCGTGGAGCCCCAACTCGGCTTTCCACACCACTCACACCGGTTCCTGCCTACCTTAAGAGAGTCAAAGTTACTCCCGCAGTTTACCCGACTCTGGGAACCGGGGCTTTGGGCTTGGGGGAGACCCACCGCTCGCCCCCTAACACGTCGGGGGGACCAGGGGGCACCCGCCTGGACCACCTCCTGCCCGACTCGGAGAACCAGAGCTCTGGCCAGGGGACCCCCACGGCGGTTGAAGTTTGAACTTCTACCCGGTGCATCCCGAAAAATTGAAAAAATAAAATAAAATAAGATAAAAAAAAAAATAATAATAATAATAATAATTTTAAAAAAAAAATAAGCC
>NC_142770.1:49995321-50002821 GCF_988280905.1 Pimephales promelas | reverse complement strand
AGCACCATTTTTTAGCCCGTCGCCTTGTCCGATTGGGGCGCTTGTCCCCTTCCTCGACAAAACCCCGAAGGCCCGTCTCAGGACCACCTCGGCACCGACGGGGGCTCCGCCAGGCAGACGCATTCGCTCGTGCCCGAAAACGAGGCGCTCTCCCCGGTCGCCAGCCGGGGGAGGTTCGTTAGCATTGGGAATCTCGTTCGCACGCAACAGCACGGACACTCGCCGTTTACCCAGACCGACCGTTCGACAAGCATATGCCTGGGGTGCACTTTTTCCATAAAACCAGCCCGTCTTTTCCTGGAGGTCTCGTACTTCCAGAGCTCCGACGGGGGCGCAGTCTGGATTTTATATGCCCACCCAGAGCGAGTCTGAGTGGGACTCACGACGGTCTGATCAATGGTAGGGGGTGCTCTGTGTTTTGCACCACCACACTTGCCCTCTTCCATACAGCCCCGAAGGCCCGTTTTAGGACCGTCTTCCCTCCAGGTCGAGCTCCAGGGGGTGTCGGGCGAATCTGACTCTGGCCCAGGACGGGGCCACCCTCCCTGGGCTGGCCAGGGAGGTCTGAGACCATGGAGCTTTAGAACCACACCACGTCATTGGACTTAGTCGATTTTACTCAAATTTTTTGGCACCAGAGCCGGACCCCGCCACGCGCGCCGGGCTCGTGCCCAGGAAAGACGCACCCTGCCTGGGGTGCACTTTACATAAAACCGGCCTGTCTTTTCCTGGAGGTCTCGTACTTCCAGAGCTCCGACGGGGGGGCGTAGTCTGGATTTTATATGCCCACCCAGAGCGAGTCTGAGTGGGACTCACGACGGTCTGATCAATGGTAGGGGGTGCTCTGTGTTTTGCACCACCACACTTGCCCTCTTCCATACAGCCCCGAAGGCCCGTTTTAGGACCGTCTTCCCTCCAGGTCGAGCTCCAGGGGGTGTCGGGCGAATCTGACTCTGGCCCAGGACGGGCCACCCTCCCTGGGCTGGCCAGGGAGGTCTGAGACCATGGGGCTTTGAACCCACGTCACGCCATTGGACTTAGTCGATTTTTCTCAATTTTTTTGGCACCAGAGCCGGACCCCGCCACGTGCGCCGGGCTCGTGCCCAGGAAAGATGCACCCTGCCTGGGGTGCACTTTTCAGAAAACCAGCCTGTCTTTTCCTGGAGGTCTCGTACTTCCAGAGCTCCGACGGGGCGTAGTCTGGATTTTATATGCCCACCCAGAGTGAGTCTGAGTGGGACTCACGACGGTCTGATCGCTGGTAGGGGTCCTCTGTGTTTGCCACCACCACGCTTCCCCCTCTCTCATACATCCCCGAAGGCCCGTTTTAGGACCGTCTTCGCTCCAGGCGGAGCTCCAGGGGTGGCGGGCGAATCTGAATCTGGCCCAGGACGGGCCACCCTCCCTGGGCTGGCCAGGGAGGTCTGAGGGCATGGAGCTTTGGAACCACACCACGTTATTGGACTCTGTCTATTTTTTCCCCCAAACTTTGGCACCAGAGCCGGACCACCACACCATGTGCGCTGGGCTCGTGCCCAGGAAAAGATGCACCCTGCCTGGGGTGCACTTTTCAGAAAACCAGCCTGTCTTTTCCTGGAGGTCTCGTAACTTCCAGAGCTCCAGCGCGGCGTAATCTGGATTTTTACATGCCCACCCAGAGTGACTCTGAGTGGGACTCACGACGGTCTGATCGCTGGTAGGGGGTCCTCTGTGTTTGCCACCACCACGCTTCCCCTCTCTCATACATCCCCGAAGGCCCGTTTTAGGACCGTCTTCGCTCCAGGCGGAGCTCCAGGGGTGGCGGGCGAATCTGAATCTGGCCCAGGACGGGCCACCCTCCCTGGGCTGGCCAGGGAGGTCTGAGGGCATGGAGGTTTGGAGCCACCGCACATTTTTTGTACTTTGTCGTTTTTCGAGATCTGGGCTTCAGAGTCGAGCCCAGGCTCCGTTTCAAGGTGGGCATTGGGCTTCGTTCTTGCCCAGGAGACCCGCACCCTGCCTGGGATGCACTTTTCAGAGAAACCGGGCCGCCTTTTCCTGGAGGTTCTCGTGTTTTTCAGAGCTCCACCACAGCAGAGATTGAATCCTCTTCCCCAGCCAGAGTGCACCCTCTCTGGCTTGGGTGAGTGCCTTGAGTGCCCTGGAGGTCCGAACCAACAGCACGTTTATGGACTTTGTCTATTTTTCCAAATTCGACTCCAGAGTCAAGCCGGCCAAGGGGCTCTCTGAAGGCCCCTCTCTCCCTCCCTCATCCTCTACAAGAGCCCCATGGTCCGTTTTAGGACCGTCTTCGCTCCAGGCGGAGCTCCAGGGGTGGCGGGGGAAATCTGAGTCTGGCCCAGGACGGGCCACCCTCCCTGGGCTGGCCAGGGAGGTCTGAGGGCATGGAGGTTTGGAGCCACCGCACCTTTTTGTACTTTGTCGTTTTTCGAGATCTGGGCTTCAGAGTCGAGCCCAGGCTCCGTTTCAAGGTGGGCATTGGGCTTCGTTCTTGCCCAGGAGACCCGCACCCTGCCTGGGATGCACTTTTCAGAGAAACCGGGCCGTCTTTTCCCTGGAGGTTTTCGTGTTTTTCAGAGCTCCACCACAGCAGAGATTGAATCTGCTTCCCCAGCCAGAGTGCACCCTCTCTGGCTTGGGTGAGTGGTGCCTTGAGTGGCCAGGGCCAACATCACCCACGGGCATCGGGCTTTATTCGTGCCCATGAGACCCGCACCCTGCCTGGGATGCACTTTTCAGAGAAACCGGGCCGTCTTTTCCTGGAGGTTTCGCGTTTTTCCAGAGCTCCACCACAGCAGAGATTGAATCTGCTTCCCCAGCCAGAGTGCACCCTCTCTGGCTTGGGTGAGTGCCTTGAGTGGCCAGGGCCAACATCACCCACGGGGCATCGGGCTTTATTCGTGCCCAGGAGACCCGCACCCTGCCTGGGATGCACTTTTCAGAGAAATCGGGCCGTCTTTTCCTGGAGGTTTCGCGTTTTTCCAGAGCTCCACCACAGCAGAGATTGAATCTGCTTCCCCAGCCAGAGTGCACCCTCTCTGGCTTGGGTGAGTGCCTTGAGTGGCCAGGGCCAACATCACCCACGGGCATCGGGCTTTATTCGTGCCCATGAGACCCGCACCCTGCCTGGGATGCACTTTTCAGAGAAATCGGGCCGTCTTTTCCTGGAGGTTTCGCGTTTTTCCAGAGCTCCACCACAGCAGAGATTGAATCTGCTTCCCCAGCCAGAGTGCACCCTCTCTGGCTTGGGTGAGTGCCTTGAGTGGCCAGGGCCAAAATCACCCACGGGGCATCGGGCTTTATTCGTGCCCAGGAGACCCGCACCCTGCCTGGGATGCACTTTTCAGAGAAATCGGGCCGTCTTTTCCTGGAGGTTTCGCGTTTTTCCAGAGCTCCACCACAGCAGAGATTGAATCTGCTTCCCCAGCCAGAGTGCACCCTCTCTGGCTTGGGTGAGTGCCTTGAGTGGCCAGGGCCAACATCACCCACGGGGCATCGGGCTTTATTCGTGCCCAGGAGACCCGCACCCTGCCTGGGATGCAGATCGGTTTGTGTGAGTCCTGGTTGGGTGAGCGTTACCCTTCTACATCACCCCCAAGGCCCGTTTTAGGACCGTCTCGGCTCCGGGCGGACAGCCGGGGGGCAGGGGGCGAATCTGCCTCCGGCCCGGGTCGGAGCTCCCTCCCCGGGGCCGTGCGTGGAGACCCGTCGCGCCCGGAGCTCCCGTGCAACCCCACGTTTTGGACTTGGGTTTTGGAGCGAGCGAGCGGGGTCGAACCCCGGGGGCCGAGCCGCCACGGAGTCCCCGAGCCCCGGGGACGAAGCCCCGGGAGCGAGGTCCCTCCGTGGAGGCGCGAGCCCCCAGGGCCCGGCCGCCCGCCCGGGGAGGAGAGCGCACGCTCCCCTACCCCTCAAAACCCACGTGGCTGGTTGCAGCAGACCCTGTGCACCGGAGGTTCCTCCAGGAGCGCGGGGCTGGGTGCTCTAAGCCCAAGTCATACAGGCAACCATGCCTCCCCGGGACTCCCCCTGCGAGCGGCGGCTGTTTGAAGGACGGTAACCCCACTGCACGGGGCTTCAAACGACCGTAGCTCGCCGAAGGCGGCTCCGATCGACGCCAAATTTTTATGGGCTGGAGAACGGGACGAGACCTTTCGAATGAGACCGCCCCCAGCCCCGTGGGCCCCCGGGGGCCCGAGATACGGGCCCCCAAAGCGCCCCGGAAGCGGAAAAACGCAAATATCTCGCCGAAAACTCGACGTGCCCGGCCGAGGCCGGGCTCATTCGAACCGTCTCGCCGAGCTGAACGCGTCCATATGCGTTTCGTCGTTTTTGGTCGAGTATTCGCGGAGATATCGGCCGAAAACCCTCGGCCGCGCTCTGAAATGGCGCCCGCCGATGACGTCACGATCCCGGGAGAAAATCGCCCGTATCTCCGCGACGCGAAGGCCCAGAGAGCTCAAATTTGGGTGGCGAGGTCCCACGGGGGCCCTCGCTCGAACCAGGGCGGCGGCGGGCCCCGGGGACGCCCCCTACCGGATCGCCGTTCGCCGGGACCCCCGACTTTGAACGGCTATAACTCGGGGACCCGGGCGAGTTGGACCTCGTGGGTGGGCTCTTTCGAAAGGCCCCGTCCGGCACTACGGTCGATTCGAGTTTGGGGAAGATTGGCCCAGGGGTTCGCGAGATATAAGCCAAAAAACGCCGCGCCTTTGACCGGGCCTAACTCCCTGACCCCGAGGCCCCCGGGGACGCGGGTGGCCTCTTTGGATAGGGCCCCTCGAGGCCTACGGAAGACCCGAGTTTGAAATTTTTTCGCCCGGCCGTCTTCGAGATATCGGCGAAAAACGGAATCTTCCCGTCCGGTGGGTGGGTGTGGGTGTCTCCGGGGGGCGGGGGGACTTCCAGGACCCCGGGGGGGGGGCCACCTGGCCGTGCCCGAGGACGGTGCACCTCCCTGGGTGTGCCGTCAGAGCCTCCGGGGCCCCGGAAGTCCCCGCCCGCTGCACGTTTTCGGACTTTGAGGGATTTTCGGGCCCGGAAAAGGGCCCCGAATTCGAACGCACGTAGCTCGGGGACCCGGGGGCCCAGAGACACCGGACTCGGGTCAAGTGTGGCGTCCCGGCGGGCCCCTCGCAAAGAGCCCGCCCCCGAGCTCCGGGGCCCCCGGGTCCCGGAGAAAAGGGGCCCGACGTGTCGGGGGGGCGCCCGGGAAGGAAAGGTCCCAGGGGCCCGGGGGAGGCGGGTTCCGAGAGGGCCCGTGGGGAGCCCCCGACACCCGAAAGGGCGAGCCGCTGGGACCTCCCCTCTCCGAGATACGGGCCGTTTTCTCCGAAAGTCGCCCGCGCGTAACGGGGCCCATCTCGGGACCGGGAGGTCCCAGCGGCTCGCGGCGGCGGGTGCGGGGCCCGCTCTCGGGGACCTTGCTCCTCCCGCCGTCCCGAGCCACGGGGACCTTCCGGTCCCGAGATACGGCCACTTCCTGTCCAGCTTTGACCGGGTGTAACTCGAAAAGTAAGCCGAGTTGGGGCTCCACACTCGGGGCTATTGGGGGCCTCTGGGAGGGCCCCACACGCCGGGTGTATGGGGCCCCAACTCGGCTTGGTTCCGGAGATATGGCCCTTTAAAGTTTCAACTTTGACCGGCTGTAACTCGAAAAGTGAGCCGAGTTGGGGCTCCACACTCGGGGGTATTGGGGGCCTCTAGGAGGGCCCCCCACGCCGGGTGTATGGGGCCCCAACTCGGCTTGGTTCCGGAGATATGGCCCTTTAAAGTTTCAACTTTGACCGGCTGTAACTCGAAAAGTGAGCCGAGTTGGGGCTCCACACTCGGGGGTATTGGGGGCCTCTAGGAGGGCCCCCCACGCCGGGTGTATGGGGCCCCAACTCGGCTTGGTTCCGGAGATATGGCCCTTTAAAGTTTCAACTTTGACCGGCTGTAACTCGAAAAGTAAGCCGAGTTGGGGCTCCACACTCGGGGGTATTGGGGGCCTCTAGGAGGGCCCCCCACGCCGGGTGTATGGGGCCCCAACTCGGCTTGGTTCCGGAGATATGGCCCTTTAAAGTTTCAACTTTGACCGGCTGTAACTCGAAAAGTAAGCCGAGTTGGGGCTCCACACTCGGGGGTATTGGGGGCCTCTAGGAGGGCCCCCCACGCCGGGTGTATGGGGCCCCAACTCGGCTTGGTTCCGGAGATATGGCCCTTTAAAGTTTCAACTTTGACCGGCTGTAACTCGAAAAGTAAGCCGAGTTGGGGCTCCACACTCGGGGGTATTGGGGGCCTCTAGGAGGGCCCCCCACGCCGGGTGTATGGGGCCCCAACTCGGCTTGGTTCCGGAGATATGCCCGTTTGAAGTTGCAACTTCTACCCAGTCTAATAATCCCAAAATAATAATTAAATAAAAAAAAAAATAATAATAAAAATAAAAATAAGCCGAGTTGGGGCTCCACACTCTGGGCCTGGGGGGCACCACTAGGAGATCCCCCTGTGCCCAGAGCGTGGAGCCCCGAATCGGCTTTCCACACCACTCACACCGGTTTCTGACTACCTTAAGAGAGTCATTGTTAGTCGCGCAGTTTACCCGACTCTGGGAACCGGGGCTTTGGGCTTGGGGGAGACCCACCGCTCGCCCCCTAACACGTCGGGGGGGACCAGGGGGCACCCGCCTGGACCCCCTCAGCCCCACTTCGGAGAACCAGAACGCTGGCCAGGGACCCCCACGGCGGTTGAAGTTTGAACTTCTACCCGGTGCATCCCGAAAAATTGAAAAAATAAAATAAAATAAGATAATAATAATAATAATAATAATAATTTTAAAAAAAATAAGCCGAGTTGGGGCTCCACACTCTGGGCCTGGGGTGGACCACTAGGAGATCCCCCTGTGCCCAGAGCGTGGAGCCCCAACTCGGCTTTCCACACCACTCACACCGGTTCCTGCCTACCTTAAGAGAGTCAAAGTTACTCCCGCAGTTTACCCGACTCTGGGAACCGGGGCTTTGGGCTTGGGGGAGACCCACCGCTCGCCCCCTAACACGTCGGGGGGACCAGGGGGCACCCGCCTGGACCACCTCCTGCCCGACTCGGAGAACCAGAGCTCTGGCCAGGGGACCCCCACGGCGGTTGAAGTTTGAACTTCTACCCGGTGCATCCCGAAAAATTGAAAAAATAAAATAAAATAAGATAAAAAAAAAAATAATAATAATAATAATAATTTTAAAAAAAAAATAAGCCGAGTTGGGGCTCCACACTCTGGGCCTGGGGTGGACCACTAGGAGATCCACCTGTGCCCAGAACATGGAGCCCCAACTCGGCTTTCCACACCACTCACACCGGTTCCTGCCTACCTTAAGAGAGTCAAAGTTACTCCCGCAGTTTACCCGACTCTGGGAACCGGGGCTTTGGGCTTGGGGGAGACCCACCGCTTGCCCCCTAACACGTCGGGGGGACCAGGGGGCACCCGCCTGGACCACCTCCTGCCCGACTCGGAGAACCAGAGCCCTG
>NC_142770.1:49977821-49985321 GCF_988280905.1 Pimephales promelas | reverse complement strand
ACTTTTTCCATAAAACCAGCCCGTCTTTTCCTGGAGGTCTCGTACTTCCAGAGCTCCGACGGGGGCGCAGTCTGGATTTTATATGCCCACCCAGAGCGAGTCTGAGTGGGACTCACGACGGTCTGATCAATGGTAGGGGGTGCTCTGTGTTTTGCACCACCACACTTGCCCTCTTCCATACAGCCCCGAAGGCCCGTTTTAGGACCGTCTTCCCTCCAGGTCGAGCTCCAGGGGGTGTCGGGCGAATCTGACTCTGGCCCAGGACGGGGCCACCCTCCCTGGGCTGGCCAGGGAGGTCTGAGACCATGGAGCTTTAGAACCACACCACGTCATTGGACTTAGTCGATTTTACTCAAATTTTTTGGCACCAGAGCCGGACCCCGCCACGCGCGCCGGGCTCGTGCCCAGGAAAGACGCACCCTGCCTGGGGTGCACTTTACATAAAACCGGCCTGTCTTTTCCTGGAGGTCTCGTACTTCCAGAGCTCCGACGGGGGGGCGTAGTCTGGATTTTATATGCCCACCCAGAGCGAGTCTGAGTGGGACTCACGACGGTCTGATCAATGGTAGGGGGTGCTCTGTGTTTTGCACCACCACACTTGCCCTCTTCCATACAGCCCCGAAGGCCCGTTTTAGGACCGTCTTCCCTCCAGGTCGAGCTCCAGGGGGTGTCGGGCGAATCTGACTCTGGCCCAGGACGGGCCACCCTCCCTGGGCTGGCCAGGGAGGTCTGAGACCATGGGGCTTTGAACCCACGTCACGCCATTGGACTTAGTCGATTTTTCTCAATTTTTTTGGCACCAGAGCCGGACCCCGCCACGTGCGCCGGGCTCGTGCCCAGGAAAGATGCACCCTGCCTGGGGTGCACTTTTCAGAAAACCAGCCTGTCTTTTCCTGGAGGTCTCGTACTTCCAGAGCTCCGACGGGGCGTAGTCTGGATTTTATATGCCCACCCAGAGTGAGTCTGAGTGGGACTCACGACGGTCTGATCGCTGGTAGGGGTCCTCTGTGTTTGCCACCACCACGCTTCCCCCTCTCTCATACATCCCCGAAGGCCCGTTTTAGGACCGTCTTCGCTCCAGGCGGAGCTCCAGGGGTGGCGGGCGAATCTGAATCTGGCCCAGGACGGGCCACCCTCCCTGGGCTGGCCAGGGAGGTCTGAGGGCATGGAGCTTTGGAACCACACCACGTTATTGGACTCTGTCTATTTTTTCCCCCAAACTTTGGCACCAGAGCCGGACCACCACACCATGTGCGCTGGGCTCGTGCCCAGGAAAAGATGCACCCTGCCTGGGGTGCACTTTTCAGAAAACCAGCCTGTCTTTTCCTGGAGGTCTCGTAACTTCCAGAGCTCCAGCGCGGCGTAATCTGGATTTTTACATGCCCACCCAGAGTGACTCTGAGTGGGACTCACGACGGTCTGATCGCTGGTAGGGGGTCCTCTGTGTTTGCCACCACCACGCTTCCCCTCTCTCATACATCCCCGAAGGCCCGTTTTAGGACCGTCTTCGCTCCAGGCGGAGCTCCAGGGGTGGCGGGCGAATCTGAATCTGGCCCAGGACGGGCCACCCTCCCTGGGCTGGCCAGGGAGGTCTGAGGGCATGGAGGTTTGGAGCCACCGCACATTTTTTGTACTTTGTCGTTTTTCGAGATCTGGGCTTCAGAGTCGAGCCCAGGCTCCGTTTCAAGGTGGGCATTGGGCTTCGTTCTTGCCCAGGAGACCCGCACCCTGCCTGGGATGCACTTTTCAGAGAAACCGGGCCGCCTTTTCCTGGAGGTTCTCGTGTTTTTCAGAGCTCCACCACAGCAGAGATTGAATCCTCTTCCCCAGCCAGAGTGCACCCTCTCTGGCTTGGGTGAGTGCCTTGAGTGCCCTGGAGGTCCGAACCAACAGCACGTTTATGGACTTTGTCTATTTTTCCAAATTCGACTCCAGAGTCAAGCCGGCCAAGGGGCTCTCTGAAGGCCCCTCTCTCCCTCCCTCATCCTCTACAAGAGCCCCATGGTCCGTTTTAGGACCGTCTTCGCTCCAGGCGGAGCTCCAGGGGTGGCGGGGGAAATCTGAGTCTGGCCCAGGACGGGCCACCCTCCCTGGGCTGGCCAGGGAGGTCTGAGGGCATGGAGGTTTGGAGCCACCGCACCTTTTTGTACTTTGTCGTTTTTCGAGATCTGGGCTTCAGAGTCGAGCCCAGGCTCCGTTTCAAGGTGGGCATTGGGCTTCGTTCTTGCCCAGGAGACCCGCACCCTGCCTGGGATGCACTTTTCAGAGAAACCGGGCCGTCTTTTCCCTGGAGGTTTTCGTGTTTTTCAGAGCTCCACCACAGCAGAGATTGAATCTGCTTCCCCAGCCAGAGTGCACCCTCTCTGGCTTGGGTGAGTGGTGCCTTGAGTGGCCAGGGCCAACATCACCCACGGGCATCGGGCTTTATTCGTGCCCATGAGACCCGCACCCTGCCTGGGATGCACTTTTCAGAGAAACCGGGCCGTCTTTTCCTGGAGGTTTCGCGTTTTTCCAGAGCTCCACCACAGCAGAGATTGAATCTGCTTCCCCAGCCAGAGTGCACCCTCTCTGGCTTGGGTGAGTGCCTTGAGTGGCCAGGGCCAACATCACCCACGGGGCATCGGGCTTTATTCGTGCCCAGGAGACCCGCACCCTGCCTGGGATGCACTTTTCAGAGAAATCGGGCCGTCTTTTCCTGGAGGTTTCGCGTTTTTCCAGAGCTCCACCACAGCAGAGATTGAATCTGCTTCCCCAGCCAGAGTGCACCCTCTCTGGCTTGGGTGAGTGCCTTGAGTGGCCAGGGCCAACATCACCCACGGGCATCGGGCTTTATTCGTGCCCATGAGACCCGCACCCTGCCTGGGATGCACTTTTCAGAGAAATCGGGCCGTCTTTTCCTGGAGGTTTCGCGTTTTTCCAGAGCTCCACCACAGCAGAGATTGAATCTGCTTCCCCAGCCAGAGTGCACCCTCTCTGGCTTGGGTGAGTGCCTTGAGTGGCCAGGGCCAAAATCACCCACGGGGCATCGGGCTTTATTCGTGCCCAGGAGACCCGCACCCTGCCTGGGATGCACTTTTCAGAGAAATCGGGCCGTCTTTTCCTGGAGGTTTCGCGTTTTTCCAGAGCTCCACCACAGCAGAGATTGAATCTGCTTCCCCAGCCAGAGTGCACCCTCTCTGGCTTGGGTGAGTGCCTTGAGTGGCCAGGGCCAACATCACCCACGGGGCATCGGGCTTTATTCGTGCCCAGGAGACCCGCACCCTGCCTGGGATGCAGATCGGTTTGTGTGAGTCCTGGTTGGGTGAGCGTTACCCTTCTACATCACCCCCAAGGCCCGTTTTAGGACCGTCTCGGCTCCGGGCGGACAGCCGGGGGGCAGGGGGCGAATCTGCCTCCGGCCCGGGTCGGAGCTCCCTCCCCGGGGCCGTGCGTGGAGACCCGTCGCGCCCGGAGCTCCCGTGCAACCCCACGTTTTGGACTTGGGTTTTGGAGCGAGCGAGCGGGGTCGAACCCCGGGGGCCGAGCCGCCACGGAGTCCCCGAGCCCCGGGGACGAAGCCCCGGGAGCGAGGTCCCTCCGTGGAGGCGCGAGCCCCCAGGGCCCGGCCGCCCGCCCGGGGAGGAGAGCGCACGCTCCCCTACCCCTCAAAACCCACGTGGCTGGTTGCAGCAGACCCTGTGCACCGGAGGTTCCTCCAGGAGCGCGGGGCTGGGTGCTCTAAGCCCAAGTCATACAGGCAACCATGCCTCCCCGGGACTCCCCCTGCGAGCGGCGGCTGTTTGAAGGACGGTAACCCCACTGCACGGGGCTTCAAACGACCGTAGCTCGCCGAAGGCGGCTCCGATCGACGCCAAATTTTTATGGGCTGGAGAACGGGACGAGACCTTTCGAATGAGACCGCCCCCAGCCCCGTGGGCCCCCGGGGGCCCGAGATACGGGCCCCCAAAGCGCCCCGGAAGCGGAAAAACGCAAATATCTCGCCGAAAACTCGACGTGCCCGGCCGAGGCCGGGCTCATTCGAACCGTCTCGCCGAGCTGAACGCGTCCATATGCGTTTCGTCGTTTTTGGTCGAGTATTCGCGGAGATATCGGCCGAAAACCCTCGGCCGCGCTCTGAAATGGCGCCCGCCGATGACGTCACGATCCCGGGAGAAAATCGCCCGTATCTCCGCGACGCGAAGGCCCAGAGAGCTCAAATTTGGGTGGCGAGGTCCCACGGGGGCCCTCGCTCGAACCAGGGCGGCGGCGGGCCCCGGGGACGCCCCCTACCGGATCGCCGTTCGCCGGGACCCCCGACTTTGAACGGCTATAACTCGGGGACCCGGGCGAGTTGGACCTCGTGGGTGGGCTCTTTCGAAAGGCCCCGTCCGGCACTACGGTCGATTCGAGTTTGGGGAAGATTGGCCCAGGGGTTCGCGAGATATAAGCCAAAAAACGCCGCGCCTTTGACCGGGCCTAACTCCCTGACCCCGAGGCCCCCGGGGACGCGGGTGGCCTCTTTGGATAGGGCCCCTCGAGGCCTACGGAAGACCCGAGTTTGAAATTTTTTCGCCCGGCCGTCTTCGAGATATCGGCGAAAAACGGAATCTTCCCGTCCGGTGGGTGGGTGTGGGTGTCTCCGGGGGGCGGGGGGACTTCCAGGACCCCGGGGGGGGGGCCACCTGGCCGTGCCCGAGGACGGTGCACCTCCCTGGGTGTGCCGTCAGAGCCTCCGGGGCCCCGGAAGTCCCCGCCCGCTGCACGTTTTCGGACTTTGAGGGATTTTCGGGCCCGGAAAAGGGCCCCGAATTCGAACGCACGTAGCTCGGGGACCCGGGGGCCCAGAGACACCGGACTCGGGTCAAGTGTGGCGTCCCGGCGGGCCCCTCGCAAAGAGCCCGCCCCCGAGCTCCGGGGCCCCCGGGTCCCGGAGAAAAGGGGCCCGACGTGTCGGGGGGGCGCCCGGGAAGGAAAGGTCCCAGGGGCCCGGGGGAGGCGGGTTCCGAGAGGGCCCGTGGGGAGCCCCCGACACCCGAAAGGGCGAGCCGCTGGGACCTCCCCTCTCCGAGATACGGGCCGTTTTCTCCGAAAGTCGCCCGCGCGTAACGGGGCCCATCTCGGGACCGGGAGGTCCCAGCGGCTCGCGGCGGCGGGTGCGGGGCCCGCTCTCGGGGACCTTGCTCCTCCCGCCGTCCCGAGCCACGGGGACCTTCCGGTCCCGAGATACGGCCACTTCCTGTCCAGCTTTGACCGGGTGTAACTCGAAAAGTAAGCCGAGTTGGGGCTCCACACTCGGGGCTATTGGGGGCCTCTGGGAGGGCCCCACACGCCGGGTGTATGGGGCCCCAACTCGGCTTGGTTCCGGAGATATGGCCCTTTAAAGTTTCAACTTTGACCGGCTGTAACTCGAAAAGTGAGCCGAGTTGGGGCTCCACACTCGGGGGTATTGGGGGCCTCTAGGAGGGCCCCCCACGCCGGGTGTATGGGGCCCCAACTCGGCTTGGTTCCGGAGATATGGCCCTTTAAAGTTTCAACTTTGACCGGCTGTAACTCGAAAAGTGAGCCGAGTTGGGGCTCCACACTCGGGGGTATTGGGGGCCTCTAGGAGGGCCCCCCACGCCGGGTGTATGGGGCCCCAACTCGGCTTGGTTCCGGAGATATGGCCCTTTAAAGTTTCAACTTTGACCGGCTGTAACTCGAAAAGTAAGCCGAGTTGGGGCTCCACACTCGGGGGTATTGGGGGCCTCTAGGAGGGCCCCCCACGCCGGGTGTATGGGGCCCCAACTCGGCTTGGTTCCGGAGATATGGCCCTTTAAAGTTTCAACTTTGACCGGCTGTAACTCGAAAAGTAAGCCGAGTTGGGGCTCCACACTCGGGGGTATTGGGGGCCTCTAGGAGGGCCCCCCACGCCGGGTGTATGGGGCCCCAACTCGGCTTGGTTCCGGAGATATGGCCCTTTAAAGTTTCAACTTTGACCGGCTGTAACTCGAAAAGTAAGCCGAGTTGGGGCTCCACACTCGGGGGTATTGGGGGCCTCTAGGAGGGCCCCCCACGCCGGGTGTATGGGGCCCCAACTCGGCTTGGTTCCGGAGATATGCCCGTTTGAAGTTGCAACTTCTACCCAGTCTAATAATCCCAAAATAATAATTAAATAAAAAAAAAAATAATAATAAAAATAAAAATAAGCCGAGTTGGGGCTCCACACTCTGGGCCTGGGGGGCACCACTAGGAGATCCCCCTGTGCCCAGAGCGTGGAGCCCCGAATCGGCTTTCCACACCACTCACACCGGTTTCTGACTACCTTAAGAGAGTCATTGTTAGTCGCGCAGTTTACCCGACTCTGGGAACCGGGGCTTTGGGCTTGGGGGAGACCCACCGCTCGCCCCCTAACACGTCGGGGGGGACCAGGGGGCACCCGCCTGGACCCCCTCAGCCCCACTTCGGAGAACCAGAACGCTGGCCAGGGACCCCCACGGCGGTTGAAGTTTGAACTTCTACCCGGTGCATCCCGAAAAATTGAAAAAATAAAATAAAATAAGATAATAATAATAATAATAATAATAATTTTAAAAAAAATAAGCCGAGTTGGGGCTCCACACTCTGGGCCTGGGGTGGACCACTAGGAGATCCCCCTGTGCCCAGAGCGTGGAGCCCCAACTCGGCTTTCCACACCACTCACACCGGTTCCTGCCTACCTTAAGAGAGTCAAAGTTACTCCCGCAGTTTACCCGACTCTGGGAACCGGGGCTTTGGGCTTGGGGGAGACCCACCGCTCGCCCCCTAACACGTCGGGGGGACCAGGGGGCACCCGCCTGGACCACCTCCTGCCCGACTCGGAGAACCAGAGCTCTGGCCAGGGGACCCCCACGGCGGTTGAAGTTTGAACTTCTACCCGGTGCATCCCGAAAAATTGAAAAAATAAAATAAAATAAGATAAAAAAAAAAATAATAATAATAATAATAATTTTAAAAAAAAAATAAGCCGAGTTGGGGCTCCACACTCTGGGCCTGGGGTGGACCACTAGGAGATCCACCTGTGCCCAGAACATGGAGCCCCAACTCGGCTTTCCACACCACTCACACCGGTTCCTGCCTACCTTAAGAGAGTCAAAGTTACTCCCGCAGTTTACCCGACTCTGGGAACCGGGGCTTTGGGCTTGGGGGAGACCCACCGCTTGCCCCCTAACACGTCGGGGGGACCAGGGGGCACCCGCCTGGACCACCTCCTGCCCGACTCGGAGAACCAGAGCCCTGGGCAGGGACCCCCATCGCCGTACCCCCTCCTGCCCGACTCGGAGAACCAGAGCCCTGGGCAGGGACCCCCACCGCCGTACCCCCTCCTGCCCGACTCGGAGAACCAGAGCCCTGGGCAGGGACCCCCACCGCCGTACACCCTCCTGCCCGACTCGGAGAACCAGAGCCCTGGGCAGGGACCCCCACCGCCGTACACCCCTCTGCCCGACTCGGAGAACCAGAGCCCTGGGCAGGGACCCCCACCGCCGTACCCCCTCCTGCCCGACT
>NC_142770.1:49960321-49967821 GCF_988280905.1 Pimephales promelas | reverse complement strand
GGGGCCACCCTCCCTGGGCTGGCCAGGGAGGTCTGAGACCATGGAGCTTTAGAACCACACCACGTCATTGGACTTAGTCGATTTTACTCAAATTTTTTGGCACCAGAGCCGGACCCCGCCACGCGCGCCGGGCTCGTGCCCAGGAAAGACGCACCCTGCCTGGGGTGCACTTTACATAAAACCGGCCTGTCTTTTCCTGGAGGTCTCGTACTTCCAGAGCTCCGACGGGGGGGCGTAGTCTGGATTTTATATGCCCACCCAGAGCGAGTCTGAGTGGGACTCACGACGGTCTGATCAATGGTAGGGGGTGCTCTGTGTTTTGCACCACCACACTTGCCCTCTTCCATACAGCCCCGAAGGCCCGTTTTAGGACCGTCTTCCCTCCAGGTCGAGCTCCAGGGGGTGTCGGGCGAATCTGACTCTGGCCCAGGACGGGCCACCCTCCCTGGGCTGGCCAGGGAGGTCTGAGACCATGGGGCTTTGAACCCACGTCACGCCATTGGACTTAGTCGATTTTTCTCAATTTTTTTGGCACCAGAGCCGGACCCCGCCACGTGCGCCGGGCTCGTGCCCAGGAAAGATGCACCCTGCCTGGGGTGCACTTTTCAGAAAACCAGCCTGTCTTTTCCTGGAGGTCTCGTACTTCCAGAGCTCCGACGGGGCGTAGTCTGGATTTTATATGCCCACCCAGAGTGAGTCTGAGTGGGACTCACGACGGTCTGATCGCTGGTAGGGGTCCTCTGTGTTTGCCACCACCACGCTTCCCCCTCTCTCATACATCCCCGAAGGCCCGTTTTAGGACCGTCTTCGCTCCAGGCGGAGCTCCAGGGGTGGCGGGCGAATCTGAATCTGGCCCAGGACGGGCCACCCTCCCTGGGCTGGCCAGGGAGGTCTGAGGGCATGGAGCTTTGGAACCACACCACGTTATTGGACTCTGTCTATTTTTTCCCCCAAACTTTGGCACCAGAGCCGGACCACCACACCATGTGCGCTGGGCTCGTGCCCAGGAAAAGATGCACCCTGCCTGGGGTGCACTTTTCAGAAAACCAGCCTGTCTTTTCCTGGAGGTCTCGTAACTTCCAGAGCTCCAGCGCGGCGTAATCTGGATTTTTACATGCCCACCCAGAGTGACTCTGAGTGGGACTCACGACGGTCTGATCGCTGGTAGGGGGTCCTCTGTGTTTGCCACCACCACGCTTCCCCTCTCTCATACATCCCCGAAGGCCCGTTTTAGGACCGTCTTCGCTCCAGGCGGAGCTCCAGGGGTGGCGGGCGAATCTGAATCTGGCCCAGGACGGGCCACCCTCCCTGGGCTGGCCAGGGAGGTCTGAGGGCATGGAGGTTTGGAGCCACCGCACATTTTTTGTACTTTGTCGTTTTTCGAGATCTGGGCTTCAGAGTCGAGCCCAGGCTCCGTTTCAAGGTGGGCATTGGGCTTCGTTCTTGCCCAGGAGACCCGCACCCTGCCTGGGATGCACTTTTCAGAGAAACCGGGCCGCCTTTTCCTGGAGGTTCTCGTGTTTTTCAGAGCTCCACCACAGCAGAGATTGAATCCTCTTCCCCAGCCAGAGTGCACCCTCTCTGGCTTGGGTGAGTGCCTTGAGTGCCCTGGAGGTCCGAACCAACAGCACGTTTATGGACTTTGTCTATTTTTCCAAATTCGACTCCAGAGTCAAGCCGGCCAAGGGGCTCTCTGAAGGCCCCTCTCTCCCTCCCTCATCCTCTACAAGAGCCCCATGGTCCGTTTTAGGACCGTCTTCGCTCCAGGCGGAGCTCCAGGGGTGGCGGGGGAAATCTGAGTCTGGCCCAGGACGGGCCACCCTCCCTGGGCTGGCCAGGGAGGTCTGAGGGCATGGAGGTTTGGAGCCACCGCACCTTTTTGTACTTTGTCGTTTTTCGAGATCTGGGCTTCAGAGTCGAGCCCAGGCTCCGTTTCAAGGTGGGCATTGGGCTTCGTTCTTGCCCAGGAGACCCGCACCCTGCCTGGGATGCACTTTTCAGAGAAACCGGGCCGTCTTTTCCCTGGAGGTTTTCGTGTTTTTCAGAGCTCCACCACAGCAGAGATTGAATCTGCTTCCCCAGCCAGAGTGCACCCTCTCTGGCTTGGGTGAGTGGTGCCTTGAGTGGCCAGGGCCAACATCACCCACGGGCATCGGGCTTTATTCGTGCCCATGAGACCCGCACCCTGCCTGGGATGCACTTTTCAGAGAAACCGGGCCGTCTTTTCCTGGAGGTTTCGCGTTTTTCCAGAGCTCCACCACAGCAGAGATTGAATCTGCTTCCCCAGCCAGAGTGCACCCTCTCTGGCTTGGGTGAGTGCCTTGAGTGGCCAGGGCCAACATCACCCACGGGGCATCGGGCTTTATTCGTGCCCAGGAGACCCGCACCCTGCCTGGGATGCACTTTTCAGAGAAATCGGGCCGTCTTTTCCTGGAGGTTTCGCGTTTTTCCAGAGCTCCACCACAGCAGAGATTGAATCTGCTTCCCCAGCCAGAGTGCACCCTCTCTGGCTTGGGTGAGTGCCTTGAGTGGCCAGGGCCAACATCACCCACGGGCATCGGGCTTTATTCGTGCCCATGAGACCCGCACCCTGCCTGGGATGCACTTTTCAGAGAAATCGGGCCGTCTTTTCCTGGAGGTTTCGCGTTTTTCCAGAGCTCCACCACAGCAGAGATTGAATCTGCTTCCCCAGCCAGAGTGCACCCTCTCTGGCTTGGGTGAGTGCCTTGAGTGGCCAGGGCCAAAATCACCCACGGGGCATCGGGCTTTATTCGTGCCCAGGAGACCCGCACCCTGCCTGGGATGCACTTTTCAGAGAAATCGGGCCGTCTTTTCCTGGAGGTTTCGCGTTTTTCCAGAGCTGCAGAGATTGAATCTGCTTCCCCAGCCAGAGTGCACCCTCTCTGGCTTGGGTGAGTGCCTTGAGTGGCCAGGGCCAACATCACCCACGGGGCATCGGGCTTTATTCGTGCCCAGGAGACCCGCACCCTGCCTGGGATGCAGATCGGTTTGTGTGAGTCCTGGTTGGGTGAGCGTTACCCTTCTACATCACCCCCAAGGCCCGTTTTAGGACCGTCTCGGCTCCGGGCGGACAGCCGGGGGGCAGGGGGCGAATCTGCCTCCGGCCCGGGTCGGAGCTCCCTCCCCGGGGCCGTGCGTGGAGACCCGTCGCGCCCGGAGCTCCCGTGCAACCCCACGTTTTGGACTTGGGTTTTGGAGCGAGCGAGCGGGGTCGAACCCCGGGGGCCGAGCCGCCACGGAGTCCCCGAGCCCCGGGGACGAAGCCCCGGGAGCGAGGTCCCTCCGTGGAGGCGCGAGCCCCCAGGGCCCGGCCGCCCGCCCGGGGAGGAGAGCGCACGCTCCCCTACCCCTCAAAACCCACGTGGCTGGTTGCAGCAGACCCTGTGCACCGGAGGTTCCTCCAGGAGCGCGGGGCTGGGTGCTCTAAGCCCAAGTCATACAGGCAACCATGCCTCCCCGGGACTCCCCCTGCGAGCGGCGGCTGTTTGAAGGACGGTAACCCCACTGCACGGGGCTTCAAACGACCGTAGCTCGCCGAAGGCGGCTCCGATCGACGCCAAATTTTTATGGGCTGGAGAACGGGACGAGACCTTTCGAATGAGACCGCCCCCAGCCCCGTGGGCCCCCGGGGGCCCGAGATACGGGCCCCCAAAGCGCCCCGGAAGCGGAAAAACGCAAATATCTCGCCGAAAACTCGACGTGCCCGGCCGAGGCCGGGCTCATTCGAACCGTCTCGCCGAGCTGAACGCGTCCATATGCGTTTCGTCGTTTTTGGTCGAGTATTCGCGGAGATATCGGCCGAAAACCCTCGGCCGCGCTCTGAAATGGCGCCCGCCGATGACGTCACGATCCCGGGAGAAAATCGCCCGTATCTCCGCGACGCGAAGGCCCAGAGAGCTCAAATTTGGGTGGCGAGGTCCCACGGGGGCCCTCGCTCGAACCAGGGCGGCGGCGGGCCCCGGGGACGCCCCCTACCGGATCGCCGTTCGCCGGGACCCCCGACTTTGAACGGCTATAACTCGGGGACCCGGGCGAGTTGGACCTCGTGGGTGGGCTCTTTCGAAAGGCCCCGTCCGGCACTACGGTCGATTCGAGTTTGGGGAAGATTGGCCCAGGGGTTCGCGAGATATAAGCCAAAAAACGCCGCGCCTTTGACCGGGCCTAACTCCCTGACCCCGAGGCCCCCGGGGACGCGGGTGGCCTCTTTGGATAGGGCCCCTCGAGGCCTACGGAAGACCCGAGTTTGAAATTTTTTCGCCCGGCCGTCTTCGAGATATCGGCGAAAAACGGAATCTTCCCGTCCGGTGGGTGGGTGTGGGTGTCTCCGGGGGGCGGGGGGACTTCCAGGACCCCGGGGGGGGGGCCACCTGGCCGTGCCCGAGGACGGTGCACCTCCCTGGGTGTGCCGTCAGAGCCTCCGGGGCCCCGGAAGTCCCCGCCCGCTGCACGTTTTCGGACTTTGAGGGATTTTCGGGCCCGGAAAAGGGCCCCGAATTCGAACGCACGTAGCTCGGGGACCCGGGGGCCCAGAGACACCGGACTCGGGTCAAGTGTGGCGTCCCGGCGGGCCCCTCGCAAAGAGCCCGCCCCCGAGCTCCGGGGCCCCCGGGTCCCGGAGAAAAGGGGCCCGACGTGTCGGGGGGGCGCCCGGGAAGGAAAGGTCCCAGGGGCCCGGGGGAGGCGGGTTCCGAGAGGGCCCGTGGGGAGCCCCCGACACCCGAAAGGGCGAGCCGCTGGGACCTCCCCTCTCCGAGATACGGGCCGTTTTCTCCGAAAGTCGCCCGCGCGTAACGGGGCCCATCTCGGGACCGGGAGGTCCCAGCGGCTCGCGGCGGCGGGTGCGGGGCCCGCTCTCGGGGACCTTGCTCCTCCCGCCGTCCCGAGCCACGGGGACCTTCCGGTCCCGAGATACGGCCACTTCCTGTCCAGCTTTGACCGGGTGTAACTCGAAAAGTAAGCCGAGTTGGGGCTCCACACTCGGGGCTATTGGGGGCCTCTGGGAGGGCCCCACACGCCGGGTGTATGGGGCCCCAACTCGGCTTGGTTCCGGAGATATGGCCCTTTAAAGTTTCAACTTTGACCGGCTGTAACTCGAAAAGTGAGCCGAGTTGGGGCTCCACACTCGGGGGTATTGGGGGCCTCTAGGAGGGCCCCCCACGCCGGGTGTATGGGGCCCCAACTCGGCTTGGTTCCGGAGATATGGCCCTTTAAAGTTTCAACTTTGACCGGCTGTAACTCGAAAAGTGAGCCGAGTTGGGGCTCCACACTCGGGGGTATTGGGGGCCTCTAGGAGGGCCCCCCACGCCGGGTGTATGGGGCCCCAACTCGGCTTGGTTCCGGAGATATGGCCCTTTAAAGTTTCAACTTTGACCGGCTGTAACTCGAAAAGTAAGCCGAGTTGGGGCTCCACACTCGGGGGTATTGGGGGCCTCTAGGAGGGCCCCCCACGCCGGGTGTATGGGGCCCCAACTCGGCTTGGTTCCGGAGATATGGCCCTTTAAAGTTTCAACTTTGACCGGCTGTAACTCGAAAAGTAAGCCGAGTTGGGGCTCCACACTCGGGGGTATTGGGGGCCTCTAGGAGGGCCCCCCACGCCGGGTGTATGGGGCCCCAACTCGGCTTGGTTCCGGAGATATGGCCCTTTAAAGTTTCAACTTTGACCGGCTGTAACTCGAAAAGTAAGCCGAGTTGGGGCTCCACACTCGGGGGTATTGGGGGCCTCTAGGAGGGCCCCCCACGCCGGGTGTATGGGGCCCCAACTCGGCTTGGTTCCGGAGATATGCCCGTTTGAAGTTGCAACTTCTACCCAGTCTAATAATCCCAAAATAATAATTAAATAAAAAAAAAAATAATAATAAAAATAAAAATAAGCCGAGTTGGGGCTCCACACTCTGGGCCTGGGGGGCACCACTAGGAGATCCCCCTGTGCCCAGAGCGTGGAGCCCCGAATCGGCTTTCCACACCACTCACACCGGTTTCTGACTACCTTAAGAGAGTCATTGTTAGTCGCGCAGTTTACCCGACTCTGGGAACCGGGGCTTTGGGCTTGGGGGAGACCCACCGCTCGCCCCCTAACACGTCGGGGGGGACCAGGGGGCACCCGCCTGGACCCCCTCAGCCCCACTTCGGAGAACCAGAACGCTGGCCAGGGACCCCCACGGCGGTTGAAGTTTGAACTTCTACCCGGTGCATCCCGAAAAATTGAAAAAATAAAATAAAATAAGATAATAATAATAATAATAATAATAATTTTAAAAAAAATAAGCCGAGTTGGGGCTCCACACTCTGGGCCTGGGGTGGACCACTAGGAGATCCCCCTGTGCCCAGAGCGTGGAGCCCCAACTCGGCTTTCCACACCACTCACACCGGTTCCTGCCTACCTTAAGAGAGTCAAAGTTACTCCCGCAGTTTACCCGACTCTGGGAACCGGGGCTTTGGGCTTGGGGGAGACCCACCGCTCGCCCCCTAACACGTCGGGGGGACCAGGGGGCACCCGCCTGGACCACCTCCTGCCCGACTCGGAGAACCAGAGCTCTGGCCAGGGGACCCCCACGGCGGTTGAAGTTTGAACTTCTACCCGGTGCATCCCGAAAAATTGAAAAAATAAAATAAAATAAGATAAAAAAAAAAAATAATAATAATAATAATAATTTTAAAAAAAAAATAAGCCGAGTTGGGGCTCCACACTCTGGGCCTGGGGTGGACCACTAGGAGATCCACCTGTGCCCAGAACATGGAGCCCCAACTCGGCTTTCCACACCACTCACACCGGTTCCTGCCTACCTTAAGAGAGTCAAAGTTACTCCCGCAGTTTACCCGACTCTGGGAACCGGGGCTTTGGGCTTGGGGGAGACCCACCGCTTGCCCCCTAACACGTCGGGGGGACCAGGGGGCACCCGCCTGGACCACCTCCTGCCCGACTCGGAGAACCAGAGCCCTGGGCAGGGACCCCCATCGCCGTACCCCCTCCTGCCCGACTCGGAGAACCAGAGCCCTGGGCAGGGACCCCCACCGCCGTACCCCCTCCTGCCCGACTCGGAGAACCAGAGCCCTGGGCAGGGACCCCCACCGCCGTACACCCTCCTGCCCGACTCGGAGAACCAGAGCCCTGGGCAGGGACCCCCACCGCCGTACACCCCTCTGCCCGACTCGGAGAACCAGAGCCCTGGGCAGGGACCCCCACCGCCGTACCCCCTCCTGCCCGACTCGGAGAACCAGAGCCCTGGGCAGGGACCCCCACCGCCGTACCCCCTCCTGCCCGACTCGGAGAACCAGAGCCCTGGGCAGGGACCCCCACCGCCGTACACCCTCCTGCCCGACTCGGAGAACCAGAGCCCTGGGCAGGGACCCCCACCGCCGTACACCCCTCTGCCCGACTCGGAGAACCAGAGCCCTGGGCAGGGACCCCCACCGCCGTACACCCTCCTGCCCGACTCGGAGAACCAGAGCCCTGGGCAGGGACCCCCACCGCCGTACACC
>NC_142770.1:49942821-49950321 GCF_988280905.1 Pimephales promelas | reverse complement strand
GGACTCACGACGGTCTGATCAATGGTAGGGGGTGCTCTGTGTTTTGCACCACCACACTTGCCCTCTTCCATACAGCCCCGAAGGCCCGTTTTAGGACCGTCTTCCCTCCAGGTCGAGCTCCAGGGGGTGTCGGGCGAATCTGACTCTGGCCCAGGACGGGCCACCCTCCCTGGGCTGGCCAGGGAGGTCTGAGACCATGGGGCTTTGAACCCACGTCACGCCATTGGACTTAGTCGATTTTTCTCAATTTTTTTGGCACCAGAGCCGGACCCCGCCACGTGCGCCGGGCTCGTGCCCAGGAAAGATGCACCCTGCCTGGGGTGCACTTTTCAGAAAACCAGCCTGTCTTTTCCTGGAGGTCTCGTACTTCCAGAGCTCCGACGGGGCGTAGTCTGGATTTTATATGCCCACCCAGAGTGAGTCTGAGTGGGACTCACGACGGTCTGATCGCTGGTAGGGGTCCTCTGTGTTTGCCACCACCACGCTTCCCCCTCTCTCATACATCCCCGAAGGCCCGTTTTAGGACCGTCTTCGCTCCAGGCGGAGCTCCAGGGGTGGCGGGCGAATCTGAATCTGGCCCAGGACGGGCCACCCTCCCTGGGCTGGCCAGGGAGGTCTGAGGGCATGGAGCTTTGGAACCACACCACGTTATTGGACTCTGTCTATTTTTTCCCCCAAACTTTGGCACCAGAGCCGGACCACCACACCATGTGCGCTGGGCTCGTGCCCAGGAAAAGATGCACCCTGCCTGGGGTGCACTTTTCAGAAAACCAGCCTGTCTTTTCCTGGAGGTCTCGTAACTTCCAGAGCTCCAGCGCGGCGTAATCTGGATTTTTACATGCCCACCCAGAGTGACTCTGAGTGGGACTCACGACGGTCTGATCGCTGGTAGGGGGTCCTCTGTGTTTGCCACCACCACGCTTCCCCTCTCTCATACATCCCCGAAGGCCCGTTTTAGGACCGTCTTCGCTCCAGGCGGAGCTCCAGGGGTGGCGGGCGAATCTGAATCTGGCCCAGGACGGGCCACCCTCCCTGGGCTGGCCAGGGAGGTCTGAGGGCATGGAGGTTTGGAGCCACCGCACATTTTTTGTACTTTGTCGTTTTTCGAGATCTGGGCTTCAGAGTCGAGCCCAGGCTCCGTTTCAAGGTGGGCATTGGGCTTCGTTCTTGCCCAGGAGACCCGCACCCTGCCTGGGATGCACTTTTCAGAGAAACCGGGCCGCCTTTTCCTGGAGGTTCTCGTGTTTTTCAGAGCTCCACCACAGCAGAGATTGAATCCTCTTCCCCAGCCAGAGTGCACCCTCTCTGGCTTGGGTGAGTGCCTTGAGTGCCCTGGAGGTCCGAACCAACAGCACGTTTATGGACTTTGTCTATTTTTCCAAATTCGACTCCAGAGTCAAGCCGGCCAAGGGGCTCTCTGAAGGCCCCTCTCTCCCTCCCTCATCCTCTACAAGAGCCCCATGGTCCGTTTTAGGACCGTCTTCGCTCCAGGCGGAGCTCCAGGGGTGGCGGGGGAAATCTGAGTCTGGCCCAGGACGGGCCACCCTCCCTGGGCTGGCCAGGGAGGTCTGAGGGCATGGAGGTTTGGAGCCACCGCACCTTTTTGTACTTTGTCGTTTTTCGAGATCTGGGCTTCAGAGTCGAGCCCAGGCTCCGTTTCAAGGTGGGCATTGGGCTTCGTTCTTGCCCAGGAGACCCGCACCCTGCCTGGGATGCACTTTTCAGAGAAACCGGGCCGTCTTTTCCCTGGAGGTTTTCGTGTTTTTCAGAGCTCCACCACAGCAGAGATTGAATCTGCTTCCCCAGCCAGAGTGCACCCTCTCTGGCTTGGGTGAGTGGTGCCTTGAGTGGCCAGGGCCAACATCACCCACGGGCATCGGGCTTTATTCGTGCCCATGAGACCCGCACCCTGCCTGGGATGCACTTTTCAGAGAAACCGGGCCGTCTTTTCCTGGAGGTTTCGCGTTTTTCCAGAGCTCCACCACAGCAGAGATTGAATCTGCTTCCCCAGCCAGAGTGCACCCTCTCTGGCTTGGGTGAGTGCCTTGAGTGGCCAGGGCCAACATCACCCACGGGGCATCGGGCTTTATTCGTGCCCAGGAGACCCGCACCCTGCCTGGGATGCACTTTTCAGAGAAATCGGGCCGTCTTTTCCTGGAGGTTTCGCGTTTTTCCAGAGCTCCACCACAGCAGAGATTGAATCTGCTTCCCCAGCCAGAGTGCACCCTCTCTGGCTTGGGTGAGTGCCTTGAGTGGCCAGGGCCAACATCACCCACGGGCATCGGGCTTTATTCGTGCCCATGAGACCCGCACCCTGCCTGGGATGCACTTTTCAGAGAAATCGGGCCGTCTTTTCCTGGAGGTTTCGCGTTTTTCCAGAGCTCCACCACAGCAGAGATTGAATCTGCTTCCCCAGCCAGAGTGCACCCTCTCTGGCTTGGGTGAGTGCCTTGAGTGGCCAGGGCCAAAATCACCCACGGGGCATCGGGCTTTATTCGTGCCCAGGAGACCCGCACCCTGCCTGGGATGCACTTTTCAGAGAAATCGGGCCGTCTTTTCCTGGAGGTTTCGCGTTTTTCCAGAGCTCCACCACAGCAGAGATTGAATCTGCTTCCCCAGCCAGAGTGCACCCTCTCTGGCTTGGGTGAGTGCCTTGAGTGGCCAGGGCCAACATCACCCACGGGGCATCGGGCTTTATTCGTGCCCAGGAGACCCGCACCCTGCCTGGGATGCAGATCGGTTTGTGTGAGTCCTGGTTGGGTGAGCGTTACCCTTCTACATCACCCCCAAGGCCCGTTTTAGGACCGTCTCGGCTCCGGGCGGACAGCCGGGGGGCAGGGGGCGAATCTGCCTCCGGCCCGGGTCGGAGCTCCCTCCCCGGGGCCGTGCGTGGAGACCCGTCGCGCCCGGAGCTCCCGTGCAACCCCACGTTTTGGACTTGGGTTTTGGAGCGAGCGAGCGGGGTCGAACCCCGGGGGCCGAGCCGCCACGGAGTCCCCGAGCCCCGGGGACGAAGCCCCGGGAGCGAGGTCCCTCCGTGGAGGCGCGAGCCCCCAGGGCCCGGCCGCCCGCCCGGGGAGGAGAGCGCACGCTCCCCTACCCCTCAAAACCCACGTGGCTGGTTGCAGCAGACCCTGTGCACCGGAGGTTCCTCCAGGAGCGCGGGGCTGGGTGCTCTAAGCCCAAGTCATACAGGCAACCATGCCTCCCCGGGACTCCCCCTGCGAGCGGCGGCTGTTTGAAGGACGGTAACCCCACTGCACGGGGCTTCAAACGACCGTAGCTCGCCGAAGGCGGCTCCGATCGACGCCAAATTTTTATGGGCTGGAGAACGGGACGAGACCTTTCGAATGAGACCGCCCCCAGCCCCGTGGGCCCCCGGGGGCCCGAGATACGGGCCCCCAAAGCGCCCCGGAAGCGGAAAAACGCAAATATCTCGCCGAAAACTCGACGTGCCCGGCCGAGGCCGGGCTCATTCGAACCGTCTCGCCGAGCTGAACGCGTCCATATGCGTTTCGTCGTTTTTGGTCGAGTATTCGCGGAGATATCGGCCGAAAACCCTCGGCCGCGCTCTGAAATGGCGCCCGCCGATGACGTCACGATCCCGGGAGAAAATCGCCCGTATCTCCGCGACGCGAAGGCCCAGAGAGCTCAAATTTGGGTGGCGAGGTCCCACGGGGGCCCTCGCTCGAACCAGGGCGGCGGCGGGCCCCGGGGACGCCCCCTACCGGATCGCCGTTCGCCGGGACCCCCGACTTTGAACGGCTATAACTCGGGGACCCGGGCGAGTTGGACCTCGTGGGTGGGCTCTTTCGAAAGGCCCCGTCCGGCACTACGGTCGATTCGAGTTTGGGGAAGATTGGCCCAGGGGTTCGCGAGATATAAGCCAAAAAACGCCGCGCCTTTGACCGGGCCTAACTCCCTGACCCCGAGGCCCCCGGGGACGCGGGTGGCCTCTTTGGATAGGGCCCCTCGAGGCCTACGGAAGACCCGAGTTTGAAATTTTTTCGCCCGGCCGTCTTCGAGATATCGGCGAAAAACGGAATCTTCCCGTCCGGTGGGTGGGTGTGGGTGTCTCCGGGGGGCGGGGGGACTTCCAGGACCCCGGGGGGGGGGCCACCTGGCCGTGCCCGAGGACGGTGCACCTCCCTGGGTGTGCCGTCAGAGCCTCCGGGGCCCCGGAAGTCCCCGCCCGCTGCACGTTTTCGGACTTTGAGGGATTTTCGGGCCCGGAAAAGGGCCCCGAATTCGAACGCACGTAGCTCGGGGACCCGGGGGCCCAGAGACACCGGACTCGGGTCAAGTGTGGCGTCCCGGCGGGCCCCTCGCAAAGAGCCCGCCCCCGAGCTCCGGGGCCCCCGGGTCCCGGAGAAAAGGGGCCCGACGTGTCGGGGGGGCGCCCGGGAAGGAAAGGTCCCAGGGGCCCGGGGGAGGCGGGTTCCGAGAGGGCCCGTGGGGAGCCCCCGACACCCGAAAGGGCGAGCCGCTGGGACCTCCCCTCTCCGAGATACGGGCCGTTTTCTCCGAAAGTCGCCCGCGCGTAACGGGGCCCATCTCGGGACCGGGAGGTCCCAGCGGCTCGCGGCGGCGGGTGCGGGGCCCGCTCTCGGGGACCTTGCTCCTCCCGCCGTCCCGAGCCACGGGGACCTTCCGGTCCCGAGATACGGCCACTTCCTGTCCAGCTTTGACCGGGTGTAACTCGAAAAGTAAGCCGAGTTGGGGCTCCACACTCGGGGCTATTGGGGGCCTCTGGGAGGGCCCCACACGCCGGGTGTATGGGGCCCCAACTCGGCTTGGTTCCGGAGATATGGCCCTTTAAAGTTTCAACTTTGACCGGCTGTAACTCGAAAAGTGAGCCGAGTTGGGGCTCCACACTCGGGGGTATTGGGGGCCTCTAGGAGGGCCCCCCACGCCGGGTGTATGGGGCCCCAACTCGGCTTGGTTCCGGAGATATGGCCCTTTAAAGTTTCAACTTTGACCGGCTGTAACTCGAAAAGTGAGCCGAGTTGGGGCTCCACACTCGGGGGTATTGGGGGCCTCTAGGAGGGCCCCCCACGCCGGGTGTATGGGGCCCCAACTCGGCTTGGTTCCGGAGATATGGCCCTTTAAAGTTTCAACTTTGACCGGCTGTAACTCGAAAAGTAAGCCGAGTTGGGGCTCCACACTCGGGGGTATTGGGGGCCTCTAGGAGGGCCCCCCACGCCGGGTGTATGGGGCCCCAACTCGGCTTGGTTCCGGAGATATGGCCCTTTAAAGTTTCAACTTTGACCGGCTGTAACTCGAAAAGTAAGCCGAGTTGGGGCTCCACACTCGGGGGTATTGGGGGCCTCTAGGAGGGCCCCCCACGCCGGGTGTATGGGGCCCCAACTCGGCTTGGTTCCGGAGATATGGCCCTTTAAAGTTTCAACTTTGACCGGCTGTAACTCGAAAAGTAAGCCGAGTTGGGGCTCCACACTCGGGGGTATTGGGGGCCTCTAGGAGGGCCCCCCACGCCGGGTGTATGGGGCCCCAACTCGGCTTGGTTCCGGAGATATGCCCGTTTGAAGTTGCAACTTCTACCCAGTCTAATAATCCCAAAATAATAATTAAATAAAAAAAAAAATAATAATAAAAATAAAAATAAGCCGAGTTGGGGCTCCACACTCTGGGCCTGGGGGGCACCACTAGGAGATCCCCCTGTGCCCAGAGCGTGGAGCCCCGAATCGGCTTTCCACACCACTCACACCGGTTTCTGACTACCTTAAGAGAGTCATTGTTAGTCGCGCAGTTTACCCGACTCTGGGAACCGGGGCTTTGGGCTTGGGGGAGACCCACCGCTCGCCCCCTAACACGTCGGGGGGGACCAGGGGGCACCCGCCTGGACCCCCTCAGCCCCACTTCGGAGAACCAGAACGCTGGCCAGGGACCCCCACGGCGGTTGAAGTTTGAACTTCTACCCGGTGCATCCCGAAAAATTGAAAAAATAAAATAAAATAAGATAATAATAATAATAATAATAATAATTTTAAAAAAAATAAGCCGAGTTGGGGCTCCACACTCTGGGCCTGGGGTGGACCACTAGGAGATCCCCCTGTGCCCAGAGCGTGGAGCCCCAACTCGGCTTTCCACACCACTCACACCGGTTCCTGCCTACCTTAAGAGAGTCAAAGTTACTCCCGCAGTTTACCCGACTCTGGGAACCGGGGCTTTGGGCTTGGGGGAGACCCACCGCTCGCCCCCTAACACGTCGGGGGGACCAGGGGGCACCCGCCTGGACCACCTCCTGCCCGACTCGGAGAACCAGAGCTCTGGCCAGGGGACCCCCACGGCGGTTGAAGTTTGAACTTCTACCCGGTGCATCCCGAAAAATTGAAAAAATAAAATAAAATAAGATAAAAAAAAAAATAATAATAATAATAATAATTTTAAAAAAAAAATAAGCCGAGTTGGGGCTCCACACTCTGGGCCTGGGGTGGACCACTAGGAGATCCACCTGTGCCCAGAACATGGAGCCCCAACTCGGCTTTCCACACCACTCACACCGGTTCCTGCCTACCTTAAGAGAGTCAAAGTTACTCCCGCAGTTTACCCGACTCTGGGAACCGGGGCTTTGGGCTTGGGGGAGACCCACCGCTTGCCCCCTAACACGTCGGGGGGACCAGGGGGCACCCGCCTGGACCACCTCCTGCCCGACTCGGAGAACCAGAGCCCTGGGCAGGGACCCCCATCGCCGTACCCCCTCCTGCCCGACTCGGAGAACCAGAGCCCTGGGCAGGGACCCCCACCGCCGTACCCCCTCCTGCCCGACTCGGAGAACCAGAGCCCTGGGCAGGGACCCCCACCGCCGTACACCCTCCTGCCCGACTCGGAGAACCAGAGCCCTGGGCAGGGACCCCCACCGCCGTACACCCCTCTGCCCGACTCGGAGAACCAGAGCCCTGGGCAGGGACCCCCACCGCCGTACCCCCTCCTGCCCGACTCGGAGAACCAGAGCCCTGGGCAGGGACCCCCACCGCCGTACCCCCTCCTGCCCGACTCGGAGAACCAGAGCCCTGGGCAGGGACCCCCACCGCCGTACACCCTCCTGCCCGACTCGGAGAACCAGAGCCCTGGGCAGGGACCCCCACCGCCGTACACCCCTCTGCCCGACTCGGAGAACCAGAGCCCTGGGCAGGGACCCCCACCGCCGTACACCCTCCTGCCCGACTCGGAGAACCAGAGCCCTGGGCAGGGACCCCCACCGCCGTACACCCTCCTGCCCGACTCGGAGAACCAGAGCCCTGGGCAGGGACCCCCACCGCCGTACACCCCTCTGCCCGACTCGGAGAACCAGAGCCCTGGGCAGGGACCCCCACCGCCGTACACCCCTCTGCCCGACTCGGAGAACCAGAGCCCTGGGCAGGGACCCCCACCGCCGTACACCCCTCTGCCCGACTCGGAGAACCAGAGCTCCTGCACAGCTCTGGCCTACACCCTCACCAGCCCACCGGCCGAACCCGGGGGTCCCACACTTAAGCCCGG
>NC_142770.1:49925321-49932821 GCF_988280905.1 Pimephales promelas | reverse complement strand
GCGCTGGGCTCGTGCCCAGGAAAGATGCACCCTACCTGGGGTGCACTTTACATAAAACCAGCCTGTCTTTTCCTGGAGGTCTCGTACTTCCAGAGCTCCGACGGGGCGTAGTCTGGATTTTATATGCCCACCCAGAGTGAGTCTGAGTGGGACTCACGACGGTCTGATCGCTGGTAGGGGTCCTCTGTGTTTGCCACCACCACGCTTCCCCTCTCTCATACATCCCCGAAGGCCCGTTTTAGGACCGTCTTCCCTCCAGGTGGAGCTCCAGGGGGTGTCGGGCGAATCTGACTCTGGCCCAGGACGGGCCACCCTCCCTGGGCTGGCCAGGGAGGTCTGAGGGCATGGAGCTTTGGAACCACACCACGTCATTGGACTTAGTCGATTTTTCTCAGAGCCGGACCCCCCGCCATGTGCGCTGGGCTCGTGCCCAGGAAAGATGCACCCTACCTGGGGTGCACTTTACATAAAACCAGCCTGTCTTTTCCTGGAGGTCTCGTACTTCCAGAGCTCCGACGGGGCGTAGTCTGGATTTTATATGCCCACCCAGAGTGAGTCTGAGTGGGACTCACGACGGTCTGATCGCTGGTAGGGGTCCTCTGTGTTTGCCACCACCACGCTTCCCCTCTCTCATACATCCCCGAAGGCCCGTTTTAGGACCGTCTTCGCTCCAGGTGGAGCTCCAGGGGTGGCGGGCAAATCTGAATCTGGCCCAGGACGGGCCACCCTCCCTGGGCTGGCCAGGGAGGTCTGAGGGCATGGAGCTTTGGAACCACACCACGTTATTGGACTTTGTCTATTTTTTTCCCCCAAACTTTGGCACCAGAGCCGGACCACCACACCATGTGCGCTGGGCTCGTGCCCAGGAAAAGATGCACCCTGCCTGGGGTGCACTTTTCAGAAAACCAGCCTGTCTTTTCCTGGAGGTCTCGTAACTTCCAGAGCTCCAGCGCGGCGTAATCTGGATTTTTTACATGCCCACCCAGAGTGACTCTGAGTGGGACTCACGACGGTCTGATCGCTGGTAGGGGTCCTCTGTGTTTGCCACCACCACGCTTCCCCTCTCTCATACATCCCCGAAGGCCCGTTTTAGGACCGTCTTCGCTCCAGGTGGAGCTCCAGGGGTGGCGGGCGAATCTGAATCTGGCCCAGGACGGGCCACCCTCCCTGGGCTGGCCAGGGAGGTCTGAGGGCATGGAGGTTTGGAGCCACCCCACATTTTTTGTACTTTGTCGTTTTTCGAGATCTGGGCTTCAGAGTCGAGCCCAGGCTCCGTTTCAAGGTGGGCATTGGGCTTCGTTCTTGCCCAGGAGACCCGCACCCTGCCTGGGATGCACTTTTCAGAGAAACCGGGCCGCCTTTTCCCGGAGGTTTTCGTGTTTTTCAGAGCTCCACCACAGCAGAGATTGAATCCTCTTCCCCAGCCAGAGTGCACCCTCTCTGGCTTGGGTGAGTGCCTTGAGTGCCCTGGAGGTCCGAACAGACAGCACGTTTATGGACTCTGTCTATTTTTCAAATTCGACTCCAGAGTCAAGCCGGCCAGGGGCTCTCTGAAGGCCCCTCTCTCCCTCATCCTCTACAAGAGCCCCAGGGTCCGTTTTAGGACCGTCTTCGCTCCAGGCGGAGCTCCAGGGGTGGCGGGGGAAATCTGAGTCTGGCCCAGGACGGGCCACCCTCCCTGGGCTGGCCAGGGAGGTCTGAGGGCATGGAGGTTTGGAGCCACCGCACCTTTTTTGGACTCTGTCGTTTTTCGAGATCTGGACTTCAGAGTCGAGCCCAGGCTCCGTTTCAAGGTGGGCATCGGGCTTTATTCGTGCCCATGAGACCCGCACCCTGCCTGGGATGCACTTTTCAGAGAAACCGGGCCGTCTTTTCCCTGGAGGTTTTCGTGTTTTTCAGAGCTCCACCACAGCAGAGATTGAATCTGCTTCCCCAGCCAGAGTGCACCCTCTCTGGCTTGGGTGAGTGGTGCCTTGAGTGGCCAGGGCCAACATCACCCACGGGCATCGGGCTTTATTCGTGCCCATGAGACCCGCACCCTGCCTGGGATGCACTTTTCAGAGAAACCGGGCCGTCTTTTCCCTGGAGGTTTTCGCGTTTTTCCAGAGCTCCACCACAGCAGAGATTGAATCTGCTTCCCCAGCCAGAGTGCACCCTCTCTGGCTTGGGTGAGTGGTGCCTTGAGTGGCCAGGGCCAACATCACCCACGGGGCATCGGGCTTTATTCGTGCCCAGGAGACCCGCACCCTGCCTGGGATGCACTTTTCAGAGAAACCGGGCCGTCTTTTCCTGGAGGTTTCGCGTTTTTCCAGAGCTCCACCACAGCAGAGATTGAATCTGCTTCCCCAGCCAGAGTGCACCCTCTCTGGCTTGGGTGAGTGCCTTGAGTGGCCAGGGCCAACATCACCCACGGGGCATCGGGCTTTATTCGTGCCCAGGAGACCCGCACCCTGCCTGGGATGCACTTTTCAGAGAAACCGGGCCGTCTTTTCCTGGAGGTTTCGCGTTTTTCCAGAGCTCCACCACAGCAGAGATTGAATCTGCTTCCCCAGCCAGAGTGCACCCTCTCTGGCTTGGGTGAGTGCCTTGAGTGGCCAGGGCCAACATCACCCACGGGGCATCGGGCTTTATTCGTGCCCAGGAGACCCGCACCCTGCCTGGGATGCACTTTTCAGAGAAACCGGGCCGTCTTTTCCCTGGAGGTTTTCGTGTTTTTCAGAGCTCCACCACAGCAGAGATTGAATCTGCTTCCCCAGCCAGAGTGCACCCTCTCTGGCTTGGGTGAGTGGTGCCTTGAGTGGCCAGGGCCAACATCACCCACGGGGCATCGGGCTTTATTCGTGCCCAGGAGACCCGCACCCTGCCTGGGATAGCAGATCGGTTTGTGTGAGTTCTGGTTGTGTGAGCGTTACCCTTCTACATCACCCCCATGGCCCGTTTTAGGACCGTCTCGGCTCCGGGCGGACAGCCGGGGGGCAGGGGGCGAATCTGCCTCCGGCCCGGGTCGGAGCACCCTCCCCGGGGCCGTGCGTGGAGACCCGTCGCGCCCGGAGCTCCCGTGCAACCCCACGTTTTGGACTTGGGTTTTGGAGCGAGCGAGCGGGGTCGAAACCCCGGGGGCCGAGCCGCCACGGAGCCCCCGAGCCCCGGGGACGAAGCCCCGGGAGCGAGGTCCCTCCGTGGAGGCGCGAGCCCCCGGAGCCCGGCCGCCCGCCCGGGGAGGAGAGCGCACGCTCCCCTACCCCTCAAAACCCACGTGGCTGGTTGCAGCAGACCCTGTGCACCGGAGGTTCCTCCAGGAGCGCGGGGCTGGGCGCTCCAAGCCCAAGTCATACAGGCAACCATGCCTCCCCGGGACTCCCCCTGCGAGCGGCGGCTGTTTGAAGGACGGTAACCCCACCGCACGGGGCTTCAAACGACCGTAGCTCGCCGAAGGCGGCTCCGATCGACGCCAAATTTTTGTCGGCTGGAGAACGGGACGAGACCTTTCGAATGAGACCGCCCCCAGCCCCGTGGGCCCCCGGGGGCCCGAGATACGGGCCCCCAAAGCGCCCCGGAAGCGGAAAAACGCAAATATCTCGCCGAAAAGTCGACGTGCCCGGCCGAGGCCGGGCTCATTCGAACCGTCTCGCCGAGCTGAACGCGTCCATATGCGTTTCGTCGTTTTTGGTCGAGTATTCGCGGAGATATCGGCCGAAAACCCTCGGCCGCGCTCTGAAATGGCGCCCGCCGATGACGTCACGATCCCGGGAGAAAATCGCCCGTATCTCCGCGACGCGAAGGCCCAGAGAGCTCAAATTTGGGTGGCGAGGTCCCACGGGGGCCCTCGCTCGAACCAGGGCGGCGGCGGGCCCCGGGGACGCCCCCTACCGGATCGCCGTTCGCCGGGACCCCCGACTTTGAACGGCTATAACTCGGGGACCCGGGCGAGTTGGACCTCGTGGGTGGGCTCTTTCGAAAGGCCCCGTCCGGCACTACGGTCGATTCGAGTTTGGGGAAGATTGGCCCAGGGGTTCGCGAGATATAAGCCAAAAACGCCGCGCCTTTGACCGGGCCTAACTCCCTGACCCCGAGGCCCCCGGGGACGCGGGTGGCCTCTTTGGATAGGGCCCCTCGAGGCCTTGGGAAGACCCGAGTTTGAAATTTTTTCGCCCGGCCGTCTTCGAGATATCGGCGAAAAACGGAATCTTCCCGTCTTGTGGGTGTGGGTGTCTCCGGGGGGCGGGGGGACTTCCAGGACCCCGGGGGGGGCCACCTGGCCGTGCCCGAGGACGGTGCACCTCCCTGGGTGTGCCGTCAGAGCCTCCGGGGCCCCCGGAAGTCCCCGCCCACTGCACGTTTTCGGACTTTGAGGGATTTTCGGGCCCCGAATTCGAACGCCCGTAGCTCGGGGACCCGGCGGCCCAGAGACACCGGACTCGGGTCAAGTGTGGCGTCCCGGCGGGCCCCTCGCAAAGAGCCCGCCCCCGAGCTCCGGGGCCCCCGGGTCCCGGAGAAAAGGGGCCCGACGTGTCGGGGGGGCGCCTGGGAAGGAAAGGTCCCAGGGGCCCGGGGGAGGCGGGGTCCGAGGGCCCGTGGGGAGCCCCCGACACCCGAAAGGGCGAGCCGCTGGGACCTCCCCTCTCCGAGATACGGGCCGTTTTCTCCGAAAGTCGCCCGCGCGTAACGGGGCCCATCTCGGGACCGGGAGGTCCCAGCGGCTCGCGGCGGCGGGTGCGGGGCCCGCTCTCGGGGACCTTGCTCCTCCCGCCGTCCCGAGCCACGGGGACCTTCCGGTCCCGAGATACGGCCACTTCCTGTCCAGCTTTGACCGGGTGTAACTCGAAAAGTAAGCCGAGTTGGGGCTCCACACTCGGGGGTATTGGGGGCCTCTAGGAGGGCCCCCCACGCCGGGTGTATGGGGCCCCAACTCGGCTTGGTTCCGGAGATATGGCCCTTTAAAGTTTCAACTTTGACCGGGTGTAACTCGAAAAGTAAGCCGAGTTGGGGCTCCACACTCGGGGGTATTGGGGGCCTCTAGGAGGGCCCCCCACGCCGGGTGTATGGGGCCCCAACTCGGCTTGGTTCCGGAGATATGGCCCTTTAAAGTTTCAACTTTGACCGGGTGTAACTCGAAAAGTAAGCCGAGTTGGGGCTCCACACTCGGGGGTATTGGGGGCCTCTAGGAGGGCCCCCCACGCCGGGTGTATGGGGCCCCAACTCGGCTTGGTTCCGGAGATATGGCCCTTTAAAGTTTCAACTTTGACCGGCTGTAACTCGAAAAGTAAGCCGAGTTGGGGCTCCACACTCGGGGGTATTGGGGGCCTCTAGGAGGGCCCCCCACGCCGGGTGTATGGGGCCCCAACTCGGCTTGGTTCCGGAGATATGGCCCTTTAAAGTTTCAACTTTGACCGGCTGTAACTCGAAAAGTAAGCCGAGTTGGGGCTCCACACTCGGGGGTATTGGGGGCCTCTAGGAGGGCCCCCCACGCCGGGTGTATGGGGCCCCAACTCGGCTTGGTTCCGGAGATATGGCCCTTTAAAGTTTCAACTTTGACCGGCTGTAACTCGAAAAGTAAGCCGAGTTGGGGCTCCACACTCGGGGGTATTGGGGGCCTCTAGGAGGGCCCCCCACGCCGGGTGTATGGGGCCCCAACTCGGCTTGGTTCCGGAGATATGCCCGTTTGAAGTTGCAACTTCTACCCAGTCTAATAATCCCAAAATAATAATTAAATAAAAAAAAAAAATAATAATAAAAATAAAAATAAGCCGAGTTGGGGCTCCACACTCTGGGCCTGGGGGGCACCACTAGGAGATCCCCCTGTGCCCAGAGCGTGGAGCCCCGAATCGGCTTTCCACACCACTCACACCGGTTTCTGACTACCTTAAGAGAGTCATTGTTAGTCGCGCAGTTTACCCGACTCTGGGAACCGGGGCTTTGGGCTTGGGGGAGACCCACCGCTCGCCCCCTAACACGTCGGGGGGGACCAGGGGGCACCCGCCTGGACCCCCTCAGCCCCACTTCGGAGAACCAGAACGCTGGCCAGGGACCCCCACGGCGGTTGAAGTTTGAACTTCTACCCGGTGCATCCCGAAAAATTGAAAAAAATAAAATAAAATAAGATTAAAATAATAATAATAATAATAATAATAATAATTTTTAAAAAATAAGCCGAGTTGGGGCTCCACACTCTGGGCCTGGGGTGGACCACTAGGAGATCCCCCTGTGCCCAGAGCATGGAGCCCCAACTCGGCTTTCCACACCACTCACACCGGTTCCTGCCTACCTTAAGAGAGTCAAAGTTACTCCCGCAGTTTACCCGACTCTGGGAACCGGGGCTTTGGGCTTGGGGGAGACCCACCGCTCGCCCCCTAACACGTCGGGGGGACCAGGGGGCACCCGCCTGGACCACCTCCTGCCCGACTCGGAGAACCAGAGCTCTGGCCAGGGACCCCCGCGGCGGTTGAAGTTTGAACTTCTACCCGGTGCATCCCGAAAAATTGAAAAAATAAAATAAGATAAAAAAAAATAAATAAAATAATAATAATTTTAAAAAAAATAAGCCGAGTTGGGGCTCCACACTCTGGGCCTGGGGTGGACCACTAGGAGATCCCCCTGTGCCCAGAGCATGGAGCCCCAACTCGGCTTTCCACACCACTCACACCGGTTCCTGCCTACCTTAAGAGAGTCAAAGTTACTCCCGCAGTTTACCCGACTCTGGGAACCGGGGCTTTGGGCTTGGGGGAGACCCACCGCTTGCCCCCTAACACGTCGGGGGGACCAGGGGGCACCCGCCTGGACCACCTCCTGCCCGACTCGGAGAACCAGAGCTCTGGCCAGGGACCCCCACCGCCGTACCCCCTCCTGCCCGACTCGGAGAACCAGAGCTCTGGCCAGGGACCCCCACCGCCGTACCCACTCCTGCCCGACTCGGAGAACCAGAGCCCTGGGCAGGGACCCCCACCGCCGTACACCCTCCTGCCCGACTCGGAGAACCAGAGCCCTGGGCAGGGACCCCCACCGCCGTACCCCCTCCTGCCCGACTCGGAGAACCAGAGCCCTGGGCAGGGTCCCCCACCGCCGTACCCCCTCCTGCCCGACTCGGAGAACCAGAGCCCTGGGCAGGGACCCCCACCGCCGTACACCCTCCTGCCCGACTCGGAGAACCAGAGCCCTGGGCAGGGACCCCCACCGCCGTACCCCCTCCTGCCCGACTCGGAGAACCAGAGCCCTGGGCAGGGACCCCCACCGCCGTACACCCTCCTGCCCGACTCGGAGAACCAGAGCCCTGGGCAGGGACCCCCACCGCCGTACACCCCTCTGCCCGACTCGGAGAACCAGAGCCCTGGGCAGGGACCCCCACCGCCGTACACCCCTCTGCCCGACTCGGAGAACCAGAGCTACAGCAAAGCCCTGGCCTCCACCCTCACCCGAGCACCGGCCGGACCCGGGGGTCCCACACTTAAGCCCGGGCATTACTGTCCCAGCCAGCCCGCGCGCCGAAAGAACCGAGCCACTGGT
>NC_142770.1:49907821-49915321 GCF_988280905.1 Pimephales promelas | reverse complement strand
CCGGACCCCCCCGCCATGTGCGCTGGGCTCGTGCCCAGGAAAGATGCACCCTACCTGGGGTGCACTTTACATAAAACCAGCCTGTCTTTTCCTGGAGGTCTCGTACTTCCAGAGCTCCGACGGGGCGTAGTCTGGATTTTATATGCCCACCCAGAGTGAGTCTGAGTGGGACTCACGACGGTCTGATCGCTGGTAGGGGTCCTCTGTGTTTGCCACCACCACGCTTCCCCTCTCTCATACATCCCCGAAGGCCCGTTTTCAGGACCGTCTTCCCTCCAGGTGGAGCTCCAGGGGGTGTCGGGCGAATCTGACTCTGGCCCAGGACGGGCCACCCTCCCTGGGCTGGCCAGGGAGGTCTGAGGGCATGGAGCTTTGGAACCACACCACGTCATTGGACTTAGTCGATTTTTCTCAGAGCCGGACCCCCCGCCATGTGCGCTGGGCTCGTGCCCAGGAAAGATGCACCCTACCTGGGGTGCACTTTACATAAAACCAGCCTGTCTTTTCCTGGAGGTCTCGTACTTCCAGAGCTCCGACGGGGCGTAGTCTGGATTTTATATGCCCACCCAGAGTGAGTCTGAGTGGGACTCACGACGGTCTGATCGCTGGTAGGGGTCCTCTGTGTTTGCCACCACCACGCTTCCCCTCTCTCATACATCCCCGAAGGCCCGTTTTAGGACCGTCTTCGCTCCAGGTGGAGCTCCAGGGGTGGCGGGCAAATCTGAATCTGGCCCAGGACGGGCCACCCTCCCTGGGCTGGCCAGGGAGGTCTGAGGGCATGGAGCTTTGGAACCACACCACGTTATTGGACTTTGTCTATTTTTTTCCCCCAAACTTTGGCACCAGAGCCGGACCACCACACCATGTGCGCTGGGCTCGTGCCCAGGAAAAGATGCACCCTGCCTGGGGTGCACTTTTCAGAAAACCAGCCTGTCTTTTCCTGGAGGTCTCGTAACTTCCAGAGCTCCAGCGCGGCGTAATCTGGATTTTTTACATGCCCACCCAGAGTGACTCTGAGTGGGACTCACGACGGTCTGATCGCTGGTAGGGGTCCTCTGTGTTTGCCACCACCACGCTTCCCCTCTCTCATACATCCCCGAAGGCCCGTTTTAGGACCGTCTTCGCTCCAGGTGGAGCTCCAGGGGTGGCGGGCGAATCTGAATCTGGCCCAGGACGGGCCACCCTCCCTGGGCTGGCCAGGGAGGTCTGAGGGCATGGAGGTTTGGAGCCACCCCACATTTTTTGTACTTTGTCGTTTTTCGAGATCTGGGCTTCAGAGTCGAGCCCAGGCTCCGTTTCAAGGTGGGCATTGGGCTTCGTTCTTGCCCAGGAGACCCGCACCCTGCCTGGGATGCACTTTTCAGAGAAACCGGGCCGCCTTTTCCCGGAGGTTTTCGTGTTTTTCAGAGCTCCACCACAGCAGAGATTGAATCCTCTTCCCCAGCCAGAGTGCACCCTCTCTGGCTTGGGTGAGTGCCTTGAGTGCCCTGGAGGTCCGAACAGACAGCACGTTTATGGACTCTGTCTATTTTTCAAATTCGACTCCAGAGTCAAGCCGGCCAGGGGCTCTCTGAAGGCCCCTCTCTCCCTCATCCTCTACAAGAGCCCCAGGGTCCGTTTTAGGACCGTCTTCGCTCCAGGCGGAGCTCCAGGGGTGGCGGGGGAAATCTGAGTCTGGCCCAGGACGGGCCACCCTCCCTGGGCTGGCCAGGGAGGTCTGAGGGCATGGAGGTTTGGAGCCACCGCACCTTTTTTGGACTCTGTCGTTTTTCGAGATCTGGACTTCAGAGTCGAGCCCAGGCTCCGTTTCAAGGTGGGCATCGGGCTTTATTCGTGCCCATGAGACCCGCACCCTGCCTGGGATGCACTTTTCAGAGAAACCGGGCCGTCTTTTCCCTGGAGGTTTTCGTGTTTTTCAGAGCTCCACCACAGCAGAGATTGAATCTGCTTCCCCAGCCAGAGTGCACCCTCTCTGGCTTGGGTGAGTGGTGCCTTGAGTGGCCAGGGCCAACATCACCCACGGGCATCGGGCTTTATTCGTGCCCATGAGACCCGCACCCTGCCTGGGATGCACTTTTCAGAGAAACCGGGCCGTCTTTTCCCTGGAGGTTTTCGCGTTTTTCCAGAGCTCCACCACAGCAGAGATTGAATCTGCTTCCCCAGCCAGAGTGCACCCTCTCTGGCTTGGGTGAGTGGTGCCTTGAGTGGCCAGGGCCAACATCACCCACGGGGCATCGGGCTTTATTCGTGCCCAGGAGACCCGCACCCTGCCTGGGATGCACTTTTCAGAGAAACCGGGCCGTCTTTTCCTGGAGGTTTCGCGTTTTTCCAGAGCTCCACCACAGCAGAGATTGAATCTGCTTCCCCAGCCAGAGTGCACCCTCTCTGGCTTGGGTGAGTGCCTTGAGTGGCCAGGGCCAACATCACCCACGGGGCATCGGGCTTTATTCGTGCCCAGGAGACCCGCACCCTGCCTGGGATGCACTTTTCAGAGAAACCGGGCCGTCTTTTCCTGGAGGTTTCGCGTTTTTCCAGAGCTCCACCACAGCAGAGATTGAATCTGCTTCCCCAGCCAGAGTGCACCCTCTCTGGCTTGGGTGAGTGCCTTGAGTGGCCAGGGCCAACATCACCCACGGGGCATCGGGCTTTATTCGTGCCCAGGAGACCCGCACCCTGCCTGGGATGCACTTTTCAGAGAAACCGGGCCGTCTTTTCCCTGGAGGTTTTCGTGTTTTTCAGAGCTCCACCACAGCAGAGATTGAATCTGCTTCCCCAGCCAGAGTGCACCCTCTCTGGCTTGGGTGAGTGGTGCCTTGAGTGGCCAGGGCCAACATCACCCACGGGGCATCGGGCTTTATTCGTGCCCAGGAGACCCGCACCCTGCCTGGGATAGCAGATCGGTTTGTGTGAGTTCTGGTTGTGTGAGCGTTACCCTTCTACATCACCCCCATGGCCCGTTTCAGGACCGTCTCGGCTCCGGGCGGACAGCCGGGGGGCAGGGGGCGAATCTGCCTCCGGCCCGGGTCGGAGCACCCTCCCCGGGGCCGTGCGTGGAGACCCGTCGCGCCCGGAGCTCCCGTGCAACCCCACGTTTTGGACTTGGGTTTTGGAGCGAGCGAGCGGGGTCGAAACCCCGGGGGCCGAGCCGCCACGGAGCCCCCGAGCCCCGGGGACGAAGCCCCGGGAGCGAGGTCCCTCCGTGGAGGCGCGAGCCCCCGGAGCCCGGCCGCCCGCCCGGGGAGGAGAGCGCACGCTCCCCTACCCCTCAAAACCCACGTGGCTGGTTGCAGCAGACCCTGTGCACCGGAGGTTCCTCCAGGAGCGCGGGGCTGGGCGCTCCAAGCCCAAGTCATACAGGCAACCATGCCTCCCCGGGACTCCCCCTGCGAGCGGCGGCTGTTTGAAGGACGGTAACCCCACCGCACGGGGCTTCAAACGACCGTAGCTCGCCGAAGGCGGCTCCGATCGACGCCAAATTTTTGTCGGCTGGAGAACGGGACGAGACCTTTCGAATGAGACCGCCCCCAGCCCCGTGGGCCCCCGGGGGCCCGAGATACGGGCCCCCAAAGCGCCCCGGAAGCGGAAAAACGCAAATATCTCGCCGAAAAGTCGACGTGCCCGGCCGAGGCCGGGCTCATTCGAACCGTCTCGCCGAGCTGAACGCGTCCATATGCGTTTCGTCGTTTTTGGTCGAGTATTCGCGGAGATATCGGCCGAAAACCCTCGGCCGCGCTCTGAAATGGCGCCCGCCGATGACGTCACGATCCCGGGAGAAAATCGCCCGTATCTCCGCGACGCGAAGGCCCAGAGAGCTCAAATTTGGGTGGCGAGGTCCCACGGGGGCCCTCGCTCGAACCAGGGCGGCGGCGGGCCCCGGGGACGCCCCCTACCGGATCGCCGTTCGCCGGGACCCCCGACTTTGAACGGCTATAACTCGGGGACCCGGGCGAGTTGGACCTCGTGGGTGGGCTCTTTCGAAAGGCCCCGTCCGGCACTACGGTCGATTCGAGTTTGGGGAAGATTGGCCCAGGGGTTCGCGAGATATAAGCCAAAAACGCCGCGCCTTTGACCGGGCCTAACTCCCTGACCCCGAGGCCCCCGGGGACGCGGGTGGCCTCTTTGGATAGGGCCCCTCGAGGCCTTGGGAAGACCCGAGTTTGAAATTTTTTCGCCCGGCCGTCTTCGAGATATCGGCGAAAAACGGAATCTTCCCGTCTTGTGGGTGTGGGTGTCTCCGGGGGGCGGGGGGACTTCCAGGACCCCGGGGGGGGCCACCTGGCCGTGCCCGAGGACGGTGCACCTCCCTGGGTGTGCCGTCAGAGCCTCCGGGGCCCCCGGAAGTCCCCGCCCACTGCACGTTTTCGGACTTTGAGGGATTTTCGGGCCCCGAATTCGAACGCCCGTAGCTCGGGGACCCGGCGGCCCAGAGACACCGGACTCGGGTCAAGTGTGGCGTCCCGGCGGGCCCCTCGCAAAGAGCCCGCCCCCGAGCTCCGGGGCCCCCGGGTCCCGGAGAAAAGGGGCCCGACGTGTCGGGGGGGCGCCTGGGAAGGAAAGGTCCCAGGGGCCCGGGGGAGGCGGGGTCCGAGAGGGCCCGTGGGGAGCCCCCGACACCCGAAAGGGCGAGCCGCTGGGACCTCCCCTCTCCGAGATACGGGCCGTTTTCTCCGAAAGTCGCCCGCGCGTAACGGGGCCCATCTCGGGACCGGGAGGTCCCAGCGGCTCGCGGCGGCGGGTGCGGGGCCCGCTCTCGGGGACCTTGCTCCTCCCGCCGTCCCGAGCCACGGGGACCTTCCGGTCCCGAGATACGGCCACTTCCTGTCCAGCTTTGACCGGGTGTAACTCGAAAAGTAAGCCGAGTTGGGGCTCCACACTCGGGGGTATTGGGGGCCTCTAGGAGGGCCCCCCACGCCGGGTGTATGGGGCCCCAACTCGGCTTGGTTCCGGAGATATGGCCCTTTAAAGTTTCAACTTTGACCGGGTGTAACTCGAAAAGTAAGCCGAGTTGGGGCTCCACACTCGGGGGTATTGGGGGCCTCTAGGAGGGCCCCCCACGCCGGGTGTATGGGGCCCCAACTCGGCTTGGTTCCGGAGATATGGCCCTTTAAAGTTTCAACTTTGACCGGGTGTAACTCGAAAAGTAAGCCGAGTTGGGGCTCCACACTCGGGGGTATTGGGGGCCTCTAGGAGGGCCCCCCACGCCGGGTGTATGGGGCCCCAACTCGGCTTGGTTCCGGAGATATGGCCCTTTAAAGTTTCAACTTTGACCGGGTGTAACTCGAAAAGTAAGCCGAGTTGGGGCTCCACACTCGGGGGTATTGGGGGCCTCTAGGAGGGCCCCCCACGCCGGGTGTATGGGGCCCCAACTCGGCTTGGTTCCGGAGATATGGCCCTTTAAAGTTTCAACTTTGACCGGCTGTAACTCGAAAAGTAAGCCGAGTTGGGGCTCCACACTCGGGGGTATTGGGGGCCTCTAGGAGGGCCCCCCACGCCGGGTGTATGGGGCCCCAACTCGGCTTGGTTCCGGAGATATGGCCCTTTAAAGTTTCAACTTTGACCGGCTGTAACTCGAAAAGTAAGCCGAGTTGGGGCTCCACACTCGGGGGTATTGGGGGCCTCTAGGAGGGCCCCCCACGCCGGGTGTATGGGGCCCCAACTCGGCTTGGTTCCGGAGATATGGCCCTTTAAAGTTTCAACTTTGACCGGCTGTAACTCGAAAAGTAAGCCGAGTTGGGGCTCCACACTCGGGGGTATTGGGGGCCTCTAGGAGGGCCCCCCACGCCGGGTGTATGGGGCCCCAACTCGGCTTGGTTCCGGAGATATGCCCGTTTGAAGTTGCAACTTCTACCCAGTCTAATAATCCCAAAATAATAATTAAATAAAAAAAAAAAATAATAATAAAAATAAAAATAAGCCGAGTTGGGGCTCCACACTCTGGGCCTGGGGGGCACCACTAGGAGATCCCCCTGTGCCCAGAGCGTGGAGCCCCGAATCGGCTTTCCACACCACTCACACCGGTTTCTGACTACCTTAAGAGAGTCATTGTTAGTCGCGCAGTTTACCCGACTCTGGGAACCGGGGCTTTGGGCTTGGGGGAGACCCACCGCTCGCCCCCTAACACGTCGGGGGGGACCAGGGGGCACCCGCGCCTGGACCCCCTCAGCCCCACTTCGGAGAACCAGAACGCTGGCCAGGGACCCCCACGGCGGTTGAAGTTTGAACTTCTACCCGGTGCATCCCGAAAAATTGAAAAAAATAAAATAAAATAAGATTAAAATAATAATAATAATAATAATAATAATAATTTTTAAAAAATAAGCCGAGTTGGGGCTCCACACTCTGGGCCTGGGGTGGACCACTAGGAGATCCCCCTGTGCCCAGAGCATGGAGCCCCAACTCGGCTTTCCACACCACTCACACCGGTTCCTGCCTACCTTAAGAGAGTCAAAGTTACTCCCGCAGTTTACCCGACTCTGGGAACCGGGGCTTTGGGCTTGGGGGAGACCCACCGCTCGCCCCCTAACACGTCGGGGGGACCAGGGGGCACCCGCCTGGACCACCTCCTGCCCGACTCGGAGAACCAGAGCTCTGGCCAGGGACCCCCGCGGCGGTTGAAGTTTGAACTTCTACCCGGTGCATCCCGAAAAATTGAAAAAATAAAATAAGATAAAAAAAAATAAATAAAATAATAATAATTTTAAAAAAAATAAGCCGAGTTGGGGCTCCACACTCTGGGCCTGGGGTGGACCACTAGGAGATCCCCCTGTGCCCAGAGCATGGAGCCCCAACTCGGCTTTCCACACCACTCACACCGGTTCCTGCCTACCTTAAGAGAGTCAAAGTTACTCCCGCAGTTTACCCGACTCTGGGAACCGGGGCTTTGGGCTTGGGGGAGACCCACCGCTTGCCCCCTAACACGTCGGGGGGACCAGGGGGCACCCGCCTGGACCACCTCCTGCCCGACTCGGAGAACCAGAGCTCTGGCCAGGGACCCCCACCGCCGTACCCCCTCCTGCCCGACTCGGAGAACCAGAGCTCTGGCCAGGGACCCCCACCGCCGTACCCACTCCTGCCCGACTCGGAGAACCAGAGCCCTGGGCAGGGACCCCCACCGCCGTACACCCTCCTGCCCGACTCGGAGAACCAGAGCCCTGGGCAGGGACCCCCACCGCCGTACCCCCTCCTGCCCGACTCGGAGAACCAGAGCCCTGGGCAGGGTCCCCCACCGCCGTACCCCCTCCTGCCCGACTCGGAGAACCAGAGCCCTGGGCAGGGACCCCCACCGCCGTACACCCTCCTGCCCGACTCGGAGAACCAGAGCCCTGGGCAGGGACCCCCACCGCCGTACCCCCTCCTGCCCGACTCGGAGAACCAGAGCCCTGGGCAGGGACCCCCACCGCCGTACACCCTCCTGCCCGACTCGGAGAACCAGAGCCCTGGGCAGGGACCCCCACCGCCGTACACCCCTCTGCCCGACTCGGAGAACCAGAGCCCTGGGCA